>NC_065423.1:3177593-3387987 GCF_024362695.1 Pectinophora gossypiella
ATTTGAATTTTGGTGTGTGAATGAAATCTATTGAACTTGGTGTGCGTCGCTGGTGTAAATATGAGTAAAAACACATGCTTGAATATTTAGAAATGGACTGTATTTAAATAAAATGTACAAAAATGGAAAATGCAACACCCATCGCCATGATGGTTAAAGGGTAGAAGAAAGAATAGAATTCGGTGTTGCCATAATATAAAATAAATTTTAATGTGTACTACACATATTCCGCAACACGGCAAAAAGAACAAAGATGTACAAAAAGTACAAACGTTTAAACTAAGTAAAAAGATGAACAAAATTGTTTTTATTTAATTATGATGAAAAATAAGTAACTAGTTATAATATATATAGCTGCAAACCCACTGACTGACTGACTGACTCACTCACTGACATAATTGTTCTCCCAGAAGGAGGGTCGGGGGGTGAAAATGATGTATGGGGGGTGTGATCGGGACCTCCCGGTGAGTATGGGAAAACTTCCAGATCTTGGAAAACTGCTCCGCATCAGGGAGACGCCCTACAGTCTGGCGAAACTATCACACCTAGAAAGATTCTTTTTTCACAAAACCTTCTTAAATCTTGGTCAAATTCTATCGTGGGTGAAAAAAAAACAAAATGGCGGAAAAACAAGATGGCCGCCATACAAAAAAATGTTTTTTCAAAAAATGCCTCGGGGGTAAAAACTGTGAATGGGGGTGTAATCGAAACGTATTGTTGAGTATGAAAATACTGTTCGATCTTTAAAAACTGCTCCGCATCAGGGAGACACCCTATGGCCTGGCTAAACTATCAAACATAGAACATTTTTTTTTCCACTAAACCTACTTAATTCCTGGTCAAATTCAATCGCTGGTGATAAAAAATCAAAATGGCGGAAAAACAAGATGGCCGCCATACAAATTTTTCAATATTCCTGAAAATGCCTCGGGGGTAAAAATGATGTATAGGGGTGTAATCGGAACGTCAAGTTGAGTATGGAAAATCTGTTCAATCTTGAAAAACTGCTCCGCATCAGGGAGACACCCTATGGCCTGGTAAAACTATCGCACGTGGAACTTTTTAGTTTTCACGATACCTATTTAAATCTTGGTCAAATTTAGTTGCCGGTGAAAAAAATCAAAATGGCGGAAAATCAAGATGGCCGCCATACAACATTTTGTTTTTCCAGAAAATGTCTCGGGGGTAAAAACTCTGGACCTCCCGTCGAGTATGGGGAACTTTCCAGATTTTGGAAAACTGCTCCGCATCAGAGATACATCCTACGGCCTGGCGAAACTATCGCACATGGAACAATTCTTTTTACGCACAACGTATTTGAACCTTAGTCAAATTTTATCGCCGGTGAAAAAAAATCAAAATGGCGGAAAATCAAGATGGCTGCCATACAAATTTTTCGTTTTTCCTGAAAATACCTCTGGGATAAAAATTATGTATGAGGGTTTTGATCATCGAAACGTCTTGAAGAGTATGGAAATACTTCTCGATCTTTGAAAACTGCTCCGCATCAGAGCGGCACCCTAAGGCCTGGCGAAACTATCGCATCTGGACCTTTTTTGTTTTCACGAAACCTATTTAATTCTTGGTCAAATTTTAATCTCGGTGAAAAAAAAACAAAATGGCCGAAAAACAAGATGGCCGCCATACAAATTTTTGTTTTTCCAGAAAATGTCTCAGAGGTAAAATTGATGATCGGAACGTCATCTTGGAAAACTGCTCCACATCAGGGAGACACCTTACGGCCTGGCAAATCTATCGCACCTGGTACTTTTTTGTTTTCACGAGACCTGTTTACATCTTGGTCAAATTCTATCGCGGGTGAAAAAAAAGACAAAATGGCGAAAAAACAAGATGGCCGCCATACAAAATTTTGGGGGTAAAAATGACGTATGGAGGGTCTGATCAGAACGTCATATTTCCTATGAAATTACTGCTCGATCTTCGAAAACTGCTCCGCATCAAGGAGACACCTTACGGCCTGGCAGAAATATCTTGCCTGAACCAATAGTTTTTTCACGACTCGTATTTAAATCTTAGACAAATCCAATCGCTGCAGACAAAAAACGAAATGGCGGAAAAAGAAGATGGCCGCCATACAAAATTTTGTTTTTTATAAGGAGGCACAGGGTAGAAATTATATATTATATGGTATTTGATAAGAACGTCATATTTTTCCTCAAAACAAAATGGCGGATAAACCAGATGTCTGCTGAACAAAGTGAGGTAGCCGTTAGAAGTAGTCAGGTTAAATTTATAGTTGCAATTATTTTTTTTACTATATAATTCTTGTAGCCTCAAAAAGAGGCACACCGTTATATTTTGCAGCAAGCTTGCCAATAACTGTTTTTTTTTTCATTCTTATCCGCCGAAAAGGAAAGGACGGATGATTGACAACTGTTAATTATAAAATAGGCATCTCGCTCATTGCAATTCTTTTGGCGTGTGCTGTTAACTTAATTTTGTCGGGTTATATATTAAATTTTAAATTTAAGGTCAATATTAAAGAAGGTTCTTTTTTAATTTTCTGCCTAAAATTAACGTGTATTCCAAAAGTTCTACGCGTTGTTTACCCGTCCCTTTCCTTTTCAACTGATAAGGAAATGACAGGTGTAACTTCAAATACATTTAGATGTTGAGTAGGTACTAGAAACAGCACCAGTAACATTATAGGTAAGTAATAGAAATATTTATAAAAAAAAACTAATGAGATACTCTTCAGGCTATGTTCCCAAAAAAATATATAGATGGCGCTGTCCAGATTTAACGTGATAAATACCTATTTTGTTCTTGCTGCGGTAAATAATTATATTGAAAAAATATAATTTGATGGCAGAGGTATGTATTGTTATATGAATCAGATATGTAGGTATAGAATAGTCTTGCTACCTACCTATATTGCTTTTCTTTATTTTGATCAGAATAATATTAGGTGGAAGATGTGTTGTGCCTGGGTGTAATTACAAGGGTCATCATATATACTCAAAAACAAAGGTAAAACAAGTAGATACATGCGTGTCGTCCATGAAATTGGAAGGTTAAACGAACGCACCTCTGTACAGCGCAATCTATATATTTTTTGGGGAACGTAGCCTGGAAAGTACCTCATTAGTAAACTACCAAAGGATGTTTCATGTGGAAATTCTCAAGAGGTCATAAATTCAATGCCTGCAGGTGCCTACATCAAAATGTAACTAACAACTGGTCAAACCACTGATTGTGTTATCCTATCAGTAGAAATGGCACTTAACAATGTCATTAAACTCTATATTTTTCAAGATAATTTTAAAAAGAAACAACATACATACATACATAAACTCACGCCCGTAATCCCTAATGGGGTGGGCAGAGCCACAAGTAATCAAAGACAACTTACAGCCACTGTTGATACGAAGTCCAAAGATGGATATGATGAACCTTATGGTGATAAGGGATCAGCCTATCGCCCATAACATTAGTCCATCATGTTAGAGGACACAATCCCTCAAAAGAAACAATTTTGTTTAAAAAAGTAATAAAAGACATATTTTTAGAAATAAGTTTTTTTATTATTATATTTAAAATATGTCATAGGTGCAACTCATACTCATACAAAATATTTCTACAATTAATCAAATAGTTTAATAAAACATCAACTTAACCAACTACTTTCCTCCCCTTCTCTGTTATTCAGAGTGGTTGACTGACAGGCTCACAATCCAAAGTTTGAACCCGGTGTCGACATATCACAAAAATTACTTTGCGATCCTTTGGATGGCATGTGAAGCTGTTGGTCCCAGTTACTACTTACTAATATAAACACATAGTTGTTACATAAACCATGTCAGGGGACTTGGTTTATGTAACAACAGGGTGGCTCAGTAATAATCCTATAACAGGGTTGATGAGGTTCGCCATCCACCTCACAAGCTATGTAATAGGAGATGATGAGATGTATGGTTACATTATTAGTAAGTAGGTATATAAAAACTTAACAATAACATTAAAATATACATAGTTATTTTTTTTATTATCTATTTAATGATAAGGCCGCCTATTGTACTAATTTTATTTCTCTTTTGTTTTGTATTTTGTTTTTTCCTGTTTGTGCAAAAAAGTATTTGTTATGTTATGTTATGATATGATAATATAAAGTGATTTAAGCTCATAGGTAGTTTAACAACATCTATGAACATAAATAGCTACTAACTACATACAATGCAACGGCACACTTAACACAGCTTTACTGTTCACTAAATATTAATGCTTTCGATGTGAGCTCATCCTGCAAACAACCATTCATCTCTAATTCAAGCATCCATCAGGCATCTGAAAGCAAATATGAATGTTCTAAAAATTAATTGTAGTTTTGCCGTCCCTATGGAGTCAATAAATATAAATTAGGCCCTCCATACACATACAATAATATATTGCAGAATATACCTGATTGTAGGTAACAATATTATTTAATGATTGTAACAATATTATTTAATGTGAAAAGATGGAATTTAAACATTGCCAACATTAAATTGAAATTAGAACAATGTTTAATCATAATTATGGCCTTATAGCAATTATGATTCAAACACATAACTTTTAAATGGCACAACATAAATTAAAATCCTTATTATTTTATTACCTGTCTTGGAGATATTTGTTTTTCTGTATAATACCACTTATCACTTTTTTTCCATAAGCCTATGGCCTGTGATTTTGTCTTCTTGAGTGCCTGTTCAAAGATATTCCACAACTTATACAGTCACAATTGTTTCCAACTCTGACTGGAACATTCTTCAGGAGACTTGTTATTGTTGCTCGCATCTCTTAGTACGAGTATGAGTTAGTATGACAAAGTCGATCAGCATCTAACACCTATAAATAAATAACTTTATAATAACAGTGTCTTTTGATTGTATGTTACTTACATTACAATTTATCAACGCACATTATAGACAAACTTATTATCATATCAGCTCTTTCCAAAACACATAATGATTCTGGAAATTTTTACAGTAGAATGTTGACGCAAAAAACGGGGAAGTACGGCTCGATTCAATGAACTTGTAAACTACAAATTCTAACAAAATAGGAAATAAGTAGCACAGGAAAATATCAAGAGAACTTCAGCAACGAGATCAAGAAAAATATAACAAGGTATTTTTTTTTTCTCGAAGGTAAAGGTAACTACGTCCATACAGCCATGTCTAAGGTATTTTTTTTTTTGCATAAACTTTCGAGTTATGAAGCGGCTTGTTGGCATGAAGCGAAAATAGATTCCGATATAATAACACTGTCGCGAATGTTTTACGACTAACTTAATGCGATCATTAACCACAAAACACCACTTCCACTTCGTGTTAATTATTTAGATTATTCAATGAAGAAAGCAACTGTCCCGTTCCCGCCAAAAAGATAAAAAAAAATAACAACTACGTTCATTTTTTTTTGGTTGTTTTTGTATCGCAAAAAACGGAGAAGTAGGAGTTGGAATCATTAAATAAGGCAAAGGAAACATAACACATACAGCCAAATATACTACGTTAAATTCGTTAAAAACAATAGACTTATTTTCATTTTTTCAAATCGGTAGGCAATGGAATCTACAGGTTACGCTAAGGTATTATGCCATATAGCCTCATCTTCTAATTACCTGGGGCCATAAACTCAAATTATTAACCGGTTTCCTTGACGCCATCGCCTATGGATACACAAAGCTATCTATATTTTTTTGGGGAACGTAGCTTGGAATGTCTGTTATTGTGATACGAATTAAAAGTCCGAATAAACTTTCAAGTTATGAAGCGGCTTCTTGGTACGTACCGAAAATAGTTAGTACCACTTTGTTTATTGAATATTTATTTATACTATATTTATATATTTTTCCGATACAACAACACTAAAGAGAATGTGTTTTTCGATTAATTCTTCACTTCGTATTAAATATTTAGATTATTCAATAAAAAAAAAAAACAACTTTCCCGCCAAAAAACCACGGAAAAATTAATGAAAATACTCAATCTCCGTTGCTTATTTAAAAAAGTTAAATGGTACTGAAGTGACAAAACGAAATTAGATTTTGTTGCTTATTTATTAATTCCATCGATATCTATGCGACCAAGTCAAAAAAATAAGTACCTCAATATTTTCCGATATTGGCTGTTTGAATTTGCTTTGCCAGTATTTCTTTGTTAGGCGCATGGAAAAAAAAAGTAAATTCAGTACCGCTACCGAAACCGTTGGCGCGAAAAAGTGACAAGCGTTTTTTCACTTGTATTCCAAGATTTCCAAAGGTAAGTCGATTTTGTTATTAATAATTTAACAATTATTTATAAATATTTAGGTATATAATAAGGTAATAATCTTTGAAATCGTAAAAAAGTTAGCCATATAAACATAATTAGGTATTATAATTGTAAGATCTTTAACTTTCTGTAGGTACTGATTCTCTTTTTCACATAATGAAAGTGAGAACGTTAAAAGGTAAGTACCTATCTACTTAAAAGCT
Organism: Pectinophora gossypiella; assembly: GCF_024362695.1. NCBI lineage: Eukaryota > Metazoa > Arthropoda > Insecta > Lepidoptera > Gelechiidae > Pectinophora > Pectinophora gossypiella. The sequence goes on from NC_065423.1 coordinate 3,184,075, forward strand.
ATAATTCTTATTTTATTGTGTATTAGATAAACACAAATAGTATAGAAGTGGTTTGTTTACAGATGAAGCGTTCAAGCGTTGAGATTCCATCGTGCTCTACAATGCTTCGCCGTCGCGTCGACGACGAACAGCAGGGCCTCTATGACGAGACTGCTGCGACCTGCGTCGGTGCCGGTAAGTATTTAGGTTTTAACGAGCTTAATATCTAATGCACATTTTTTATGTTAAATCCATTTTACGAAACGATCGATTGATTTTTATGTCTAAAATAGCCAGCCGCTTGACATCAGCCGTGGAAAAAACTTTACTTAATAATAGGTATTAGGTACCTAGGTATCTACTTAAATCAATTGTATTGCCCCTACTTATGCTGTGTGACTAGAATAGGCGATAGGTAATTACTATTCATATTTTAGAATATTTAAGTAGGTAGGTACCTATATGAAGTAAGTTAGTTAACTTATGATAAATTTAGATGGTCAGAGAAGTCATAAAACTGTAGATAATAAATAATAATAATAAGAGTGAATCCTTTTTGAATTATAACAATCGGAGTGATTCAGGTTTGACAGCAACCCATGTTGTAGCACAACAGTAACATTACTCATTAGATGACCTGTAAGTAATAAGTAGGTCTGTAACAAATTATAATACACACATAAGTTAACCTATGACCATAGTATTATTACTTATTCTATGCTATAGCAGTTACTCTCTTAATATTCTGAGTGACCTTTTTCTAAAATCGTGAAAAAGTCAACTAAATATGTGATAATGATGGTTAAATATTAACTATCTAACTAAGAATTATAGAAATAAGTAATTAGGTAACAAAATTATATCAAACAAGTTATTAAGTAAGTACCTAATATAGAGATAGAGATATTGAAGCTTTGAAATATTTAGTTTATCTGAAAAAAAAATATTGAATGCTAGGTATAATAACATTTGTCTACTTACAAGAAACTTAAATTACTGTCAAAGAGTGAATGTAGGTTTGTCTATATTTTGAATATGGTTATATATCTTGATGACCATGTGGTAGGGACTGAAGGAAACCCTGTGTTGGTTTTGGTACACCTTGTCAGTTCACCTAGGTAGACCACAAACAAACCTTTTTTTTAATCGACTTTAAAAAAAACGTTATCAATTGGACCCATATGTATTCAAAATATATGGATGTATGTTTGTCCATGCATTTCTTAGTAACTACAAATCGTATTGCAATAATGCTTGTTTATGGGATTATGTATCGTCCAACATAGGAAAGAATGCAAGTTTCATCAAAATTGATTTAGAAATTTTCAACTTATGGTTGAAAAACATTAAAAAATTAGGAATCTTGTGTTTCGACTACTAATGGTTTAAAGAAAATTGGAAAACGGTCAAGGGTGTGTCGGGCACTACACACATTAAACAAATTATAAGACATGTTATATTCCTTATTGTCCGAAAAAGTAAGATGATTCCGTGCTTCGGAGGGCACGTTAAGCTGTTGGTCCCGGCTATTAGCCGTAAAAACACCTCCACCAACCCGCAGTGGAGCAGCGTGGTGGAGTGTGCTCCATACCCCCTCCGGTTGATTGAGGGGAGGCCTGTGCCCAACAGTGGGACGTATATAGGCTGTTTATGTGTATGTATGTTATATTCCAGTGTTTTGTTAACGAAGGTACCTGGTTACGGGCGTATTAAATTATATTATTAGTCACACTCTCGAGTTTAAACAAAAAGAATCTTTAAAATTTTGATTTTAATGTAGGTATTTAACTTAATATTATTTATTACTTTTTATTTGACAGATTTTGAAGTTGGTTTGAGTTTTTTTTAATTATTTTTTGTGATAGCTATAAAGTTATAGCTATAAGAGTTATTTGATGAGCTCGGTGGCACAGCGGTTAACGCGCTCGGTCTGCGATTGTTGAAGTTAAGCAACTTTCGCAAAGGCTGGTCATAGGATGGGTGACCACAAAAAAAAGAAAGTTTTCACCTCGAGCTCCTCCGTGCTTCGGAAGGCACGTTAAGCCGTTGGTCCCGGCTGCATTAGCAGTCGTTAATAACCATCAATCCGCACTGGGTCCGCGTGATGGTTTAAGGCCCGATCTCCCTACCCATCCATAGGGAAGGCCCGTATCCCAGCAGTGGGGACGTTAATGGGCTGATGATGATGATGAGCTATAAAGTAATAAGCAAAATAAAGTAACAACTTTACAGCTGCCTAAAGATATGGAAAACGCCGAATGCAATGAGTGCATAAAAATACCATATCTCTACAACCCTGATATAGTAAAAAATAATGTAGGTATATATACTATGTTATACTATATTTAATGTGTATATATATGTACCCAAGGTTCCGTCCACAGTAAAGGTTAACAAATGAAAATTCTATGTATGTAAGTATGTAGTATAGATACACGTCTAATGCATAAGTACGAGACAGACCATTCTAAGGTATTATATTATTCTTTATTTTTGACGTGTGATGATGATGATGAGAGATGTTCAACTCAATCGTATTATTATATGTTAGATTTCGCCATCAGAATTTTCTTTTACTGATCACATCTGTGGATGGAACCTTAGGTGCGCGATTCCAAATCGCACTTGCCTGGTTTCTTTTTTATATTTTGACAAATATACATACTTCACTTATATTAGTCTTGAAATAATCTCACACTATGATGCAACAAGATCAAAATAAGAACAAAAACTGTGGTATTACGTTTTACTGTTATTTTATATTAAATTTTCGAAATATTCCTAAATAGAGTGCTGCATTGCATACCTACATAATATCTCACCTATTTCCCATTGGGGTAGGCAGAAAACAGATTACGAGAGAGAATATGAATGAAATTGGACTTAAAGTTAGTTTATTACCTCAATTAAATATTTATGTTACAATTATGTAATTATTTGTTTAATCTTTTATTAAAACTGTCAAAAGGTTACTAATGACAACGTTGAGAAGTATGAGTGAAATGACTTTGAATGATAAAATAGCGTGATAAGGGACTGTTGTGAAAGAAAATGTGTAGTGAAGAGAATTGATAAAAGAATGCTTAGATATTTTGGACATGGACAAGATTTATTTAGTAGTATAATTAGTAGAATCGGAAGAGGAAGGCCTAGGTAGTACATACCTCGATTAATTCCAGGATATTTAAAGAAAAGCCACGGTCAATAGTACTGGGAACCGGCGAGCGTGCATTAAGACTTTGATAAGAGTGGTCGAAGCAAAGTGATGTGTCAGGATCGTAGTAAATGGAATTGCGTGGTCTCTGCTTATCCCAACGGGAAATAGGCGTACTCTTAAGTATGTATTTTTTCGAGAAAGTTGCTTAGAATGATATTTGATTATCATAAGCTCATAGTTTCAGTATTCCATAACATAACATAAACATAAATAGCCTATATACGTCCCACTGCTGGGCACAGGCCTCCTCTCAATCAACCGGAGAGGGTATGGAGCATATTCCACCACGCTGCTCCACTGCGGGTTGGTGAAGGTGTTTTTACGGCTAATAGCCGGGACCAACGGCTTAACGACTTATGGCAGTATTTCATAAGTTTTTAATTTTAAATACCACTAGCGACCCGCCCCGGTTTCGCTCGGGTGCAATGCTGATACTAAATACACTACAGAAAAACTGTGAACGTTATATATAAAAACATAGCCGCCCGCTCCGGCTTTGCATGGGTATAAAATATATAGCATATACACTTCTCATCAAAAAAATCGAAACACCTTGCAAGTTTACGTTTTGTCAGGATTATCAGAAAAATGTGTACATTTAGGAATAAATGTTAAATGTCGTTTAATAGTGAGTAATATGAGCTTATCAAATCTTAATGTTAATGTTCTAAATTTAAATGAATTTTTCATAGGTTTCGTATTTTGTTAAATGAGTCATTTTTATTCCGTATGGAGTATAAAGGAAATGGATAAAACAACACACGTAAATGAAAAAAAAAGCTAAAAAACGTTTATTTAATAACTTGTATTCCCTCCCCGAGCTCTAATTACTGCTTCCATACGGTTCTTCATCGATCGGATGAGAGTCACGATCACATGCTGTGGTATATTGTCCCATTCCTCTTGGATTGCATCTTGCAGCTGGCTAAGTGTTTCTGGGGCAGGATCTCTTGCTCGAATTCGTCTCTTTAATTCATCCCACAGATGTTCAATGGGATTCATGTCCGGGCTTCTTGCTGGCCATTCCATAATAGAGATATCGACTTCGTTAAGATAATCTCGTACGACGCCCGCGGTGTGAGCCCTAGCATTGTCGTGCATGAATATGAAGCCGTTGCCAATAAAATGTGCATAGGGCATCACATGAGGCTTGAGACACTCTTCGACGTACCGATGACAGTTTAGTGCAGGCAGACGTGGCCCAGACACGAAAGCAAGCTCTGTCTTACCGTCGGCGCTGATTCCTCCCCAAACCGTCCACGAACCGCCAACATAGCTGACCTTTTCTTCAATGCAGCATTGTGCATAGCGTTCTCCGTCTCTTCTGTAGACCTTGTTCCTTCCGTCGTTACCATACAGCATAATTTTACACTCATCAGAAAAGAGAACTTTGCTCCACTGTAGGTATGACCAATTTAGGTGCTCACGTGCAAAGTTAAGGCGCGCTCTTCGATGGTCTGCAGTTAATTTCGGCCCATTTGCTGGCTTATGCGGTACCAGTCCACGATCCTTCAACCTTCTTCTAATTGTAGAGTCACTTACAGCCACCCTTCGTACAACACGAAGCCGCTGCTGCAGTTGAAAAGCGTTAAGGCGTCGATTTCTTAAAGAAGTTGTTACAATAAATCGATCATCTCGCTCAGAAGTGACCCGATTCCTGCCAGATCCTGAACGGCGCGTGAACAAACCAGTCTCCCGATAACGTTTATAGACTCTATGAACAGATGACAGGCTTAGATGCAGTCTTGCAGCCACAACACGCTGACTAAGGCCAGAATCCAGCAATGCCACAACTTGGGCGGCTTCTGTGGGCGAAGTATCCATACGTTTTAGAAAAAAAACCTTTTTTCAGACGTCCCAAAGTCACAGTATTGAAATAAAAAACAAAAAGTTTAAGGATAGGCGCCAATTTTTAGTTTTTAAACGCTAAATGTACTCCAACCCTAAACACACATTTGTCTCAAAACAGTGATTCATTTCGTTTATAAGATAAACAAATGAAATTCTAATTTTGAATTTAGAATTTTCGCTTATTACTGTAATGGCCAAACTGCCAGCTATACATTTATGTATTTTTTTTCATCGTATGAATTCTTTTTTGTGTTAAATTCGGACAGAAACAATGAAAACGGAAGTGTTTCGATTTTTTTGATGAGAAGTGTATAAAATCGATCCAGTAGTTTTGATTTATTCTTTACTGCTCTTGACATGCACACGTTAAATTTGGAGTAAAACATTCCCTATACTTACCATGGAGATTTACTGCTATCTTTGGAATATCTAAATTCATACACTACATTTTTACTTATTTACTTTTTACCTATTTATTTTATTTTTATTAAATCTAATTTTATCTAACCTTATGTAGGTACTTAAATATAATTACTATAAGTGCGATTTGTCTGAATGTTAACGTTGCACTGATTTTTGCTTACACTCTCGGTGGTGGTTGGCGCTAATTTCGCTTTCGTGGTACTCCGTATCATAGGTGGAACAATTGGTTGGTTGTTAGCTAAACTCGAGAAATTCAATTTAGACTAAGGGTCTGAAGTTTTATCTTAGACGCACTTTGGCTTGGTGTAGTTTTACATATTTGCGTTAGGTAGCTGTTTAATTTTTAGTTCATAGTCAGAATTTTTCTTTATAAGTGCATAGTTTTCAGATACCAAATTCTCAATTTCATTCTCTGCTATTTCCAGTTTTTGTTCCAGTTGTTGAATTTTTGATTGTAACTCTTCCAAGTATAAGCTCGTATTCATCCGTAGATGAATACTAAAGATATCCATAAGAGATACACATATACCATCGCGGAGTTTTCTTTGGACCTTTTTAATGTGTACAATACTTAGTACATTATTTTGATAAATCTTGTAGGGTTTAGCCTGCGTTTACAATGTAAAGGCGGCATTGTGTATTTTTATACGTAAGGCATAAACATTACTACCTAGGTTTATTGATCCGACTGAAATTTTATATGCGTAGGTTTTTATTTCTTTTTTTAATAATAGGTAATTTAATGGTCATATAATAGTTATTGCATTGCCTGTAATTATATCTGTGAATTATTTTTTTATTAAAAAATTACATTATTGGAGAATGATAATATTGATAAATATTGGTTTTTAATTTAAGTATATAGGGTAAACTGCCTAATTATTAGCACCTTAAATTATTGGTACAGTCTAATCATTTGTCAAATTTTAACGTTCGCACTGAGATTAAGGCGTTTAAAATGGTTTTTTAAAAAAAAATGTCCATTACCTAGAACCAGATAGGACCATATTTTTGTTTAGATAGCATGGAATATATCAAAATTATCTTATTTTTTTCCTACTAAAGACAGTAGGGATGTCAAAAATAGGGTGTATTGCCTTATCTATTAAATAAATTAATATCTAACGTTTACTAATTCCTTAGGTCTAACACACCAAGGCTCCGATGTGTATGAAGGTAATAATTCGCAATGTACGGTTATCTCAGCATGCGCTTCAATTTATTCTGTATTCCATAATCGCGCATGTTTCACTACTGCCGAAGTTGATGAAATTTTAAAAATGGGGGATGCACTTTACATGCAGTTAAAATATTTACTTCAGAGGGGTGTCAGTTATTTTATGCCAGATGAATTACCCAATGAGCTTCGCGTCGGGAGTAACGTCGTAAATATAGTTAGCATGGAGGACAACTGGATCATTTCTAATACGTATCCTACAACTCCCGCGAATAAAGACGTAGGTTTATTAACGTTAAAGAATATTTTGGACAACAGAGTATTTTTTAATACTAATGACTATACTGTTGATTCAGAATTTGCTTATAATGTAAACAATTCAAATCACAACGACAGTACGGATAGCATATTGTTTACGGGTCAGGGTTATACTTTTAGTTTTTGGCGCTTTAATGGTGAATATTATTTCTTTAACAGCCATGCGGTTAACAGCAAAAACATTAACATAGGAAGGGGCAAACCAGAGGACGGTCCTTACGTAGCACGTTTATTTAAATGTAATTCAACCGAAGCGCTAGCAAAACTTTTACTCGCGAATGAAATTTACGACGGATCCGAATACTCATTAACTCGATTAAGAGTATTAAATGACGACCTTATGTGGCAAAATGAAACCCAGGTTAGTTCCGAAACGTCACAGTCCATTTTAAGAGATTTAATATCATCACCATTACATGTGAATCAAACTTTAGATTCTATTTTGATAAACTATCAGTCAACACTGACCCCGATTAAAACCTCTGTGCAAAATTTAGATAGTAAATTGAAAGTTGATACAAATCCTGTAGATGTTTATGACACTACAAATGATTTGAAATTGTCAATTTTAAAACCAGTTGTCCTATTAGAAAGAATTGGTAATCAAGCCGAAAACCAATGCGTTAAAAATAAAGGCGGCCGACCCAAAAAACAGAAACGCGGACGAAAACCGAATAAAGAAAATGCGCATCGCGAAGCTGTAAGGAAATATACAACGAAAAACCCCGCTGTTAATCGCAAGGCAGTTCAACGGTATAACGACCGCAATCCAGACATTAACCGCGAGGCCGTTCAACGGTATAACGAGAACAACCCAGACGTTCATCGCGCGGCTGTTCAACGTTATAACGAGAACAACCCAGACGTTCATCGCGCGGCCGTTCAACGTTATAACGAGAACAACCCAGACGTTCATCGCGCGGCCGTTCAACGTTATAACGAGAACAACCCAGACGTTCATCGCGCGGCCGTTCAACGTTATTACGAGCTCCACCCCGAAATTAACAAAAAAGCAGCACAAAGATATACAGAAAATTGTCGTAACATAGAAACACCGCTGAGATATTCAAAAAATTTAATAGGTGAAAAACAGGGACATGAACTCAGCACTATTCGCTTATATAATTTAAAAAATACGTCGCTTCTTTCTGAGCAAACATATAGATGTCCAAGATGCAATGCTCCATTGTTCGAAGAAGAGAAATCTCGTCGGCAATGGTGTTGTCATTCAGGTGACTATAACGTTCAGAATTTTCTCCCCTTAAACGAAGAATTTTATACAAATCCAGCTTTTTTAAATAGACCACGCGCTTACAATAATATTTTTGCATTTTCGGCATTAGGTGTTTCCCACGGTTACCATCATCCAGAAGGTATATCTTTTCTAAAAATTCAAGGACGTATTTACCACCGTATCTTTGATTTATCTTACAATGAAAGTCCGAATAATATAAATTTTTACATAAATGACAGTAGCGAAAGAGAAAGTTTAGCTGGCGAATTAAGTTTAGATAAATCGGTAGTTCGAATGATTACAGGTTTCATGCACACAGTTAATCCATACATAAATTGTTTTAGAAGATTAAGTTTAGAGGTATCATCAGAAGCTTTCTTGAAGTTCGAAAAAACTACTCGTGCGACTCACGGTAACATCCTCGGAGATCAACCTATTGGTCAAGAAATTGCCGCAATTATTAGTACAGACCGCGAAGAATTTTCTCCACGCTGTATTGTAGTCAAAAAGATAGCAGACGGTAGGCCTCGAACAATAGATATAATGGATTCCTTATACGAGACTTTCCAGTATCCTCTCTTATATCCTCACGGAAATACTGGTTGGCATCCAGATATGAGAGATAATAAGGGTAATAAGCTTAATCAGGTTAAATATGTCCGTTGTTTACTTTTATCCGAATCGCGATTTAGCATATTTGGTCGTTTATCTGAAGAGTGGTTAGTCGATATGTTTTGTAGAGTTTTAGAAGAACGCTTGCGGTTTTTGAAAAATAGCCAAACAAAACAACAAAACAGGCTAAGAGTAGCTCCACTCCAAGAATTAATTAATGACGAGTTTATTTTAGGAGAAGGTGGAGTAGAACCTGGTAAAATTTATTTACCTAGCTCATTCACAGGGGGTCCACGGTACATGAAAAAGAAATACCTGGATGCTATAGCAATGGTAAACAGGTTAGGTCCACCATCATATTTTTTAACTTTAACATGTAACCCCAACTGGCCTGAAATAAAAAATTCAACATTATCAGGTCGATCAAAAGACCCCCTTACTTGTGCTCGAGTTTTCAACTTAAAACTCGGAGAGTTATTAAAAGATTTAAAATCGGGTAAATGGTTCGGAAAAATTGTTTATATAATGCATGTTATAGAGTTCCAAAAAAGAGGACTACCACATGCGCATATTGCTTTTAGAGTGGAAGGTGGTGGACCAGTAGAAAGTCTGGATATTGATAAGTTTGTTCGAGCTACCATACCCGATCCAGCACAAACTTTATTATACAAAGTTGTCATGGATCACATGATACACGGTCCATGCGGCCCTCCTTACCGAACTAATTTGCCGTGTTGGAATAGTGAGAAAAAAAACTGTTTAAAATATTTTCCAAAAAAAGAAACACCAGTCACCTTCAGTGACGATAGAGGTTTTATACATTTACGTCGCAATAGTAAAAATCAGGCGATTATTAAATATCGCGGCAGAGACGTAATAGTTAATGATTTGTGGGTCGTTCCTTATAATCCTGCTCTTCTCCTAAAATATGATGCTCACATAAATTTAGAAGTGTCCACACAGCGTGCTATAATTAAGTATTTATTTAAATATATGACAAAAGGACCTGATGAAGCCCGTATTGCCGTTGTTGATGAAGAACATCGTGAGGATGAAATCGAACAATATGTCACTAAGCGATATATTAGTTCTAGCGAAGCAGCGTGGCGTGTTCTTGAATTTGATATTGTAGCTAGGAACCCTACGGTAAAAATGTTAACAGTACATTTGCCCGATCAAAATTCGGTATTTTTTAAGCCTGGCCACGCGAACGAGGCAGTTAATAATGCAGGTTCAGATCTTTTAGACTATTTCAGTAGGCCTTTAACTGAGGAGTTTGATCGGGTATCCTACTTAGACTTTTTTGAAAATTATAACATTCATGCGAAAGATCCATGTTTAAAGACAGTTCAGGCGGTGCAAATGCAAAACGGCAAATTTCTTACACGTAGAATGCGGGGTGAGCTCGTCGCGCGTCTATTTTGGGTCGCGCCGAACAGAGGTGAACAGTTCTTTTTAAGACTTCTTTTAAGTGTTTACCCTTGTCGTAGTTTCGCGGATTTACTTCAAATTGGAGGTCCAAATTGCACAACTTTTCAAGAAGCTGCCAAATTCGTAGGACTTGCGGACGACGCAGTCGAATATGAACGGGCTATGGAAGAAGCTTCCACTTTTTTAACCGGACCACGACTTCGTAGCTTTTTTGTAACGCTGGCTGTTAATGGTGCCTCAGTGGCGTCACTGTGGAACACGTATAAACGTCAATTGGCCGAAGATTTCCTTTATAGGGTGCCAGATGACGAAGAAAACGCGTTTAACATGTGCCTCATCCAAATAGATAGAATGCTACGCAGACACGGAACTTCGTTAATAGAACAAGGTTTGCCGGAAGTAATTTATAGGTCAACGGAGTTAGATAGGGAACGCACTGAATATGATTTAGATAGTTTGAAATCATACGTAGAAGAGTGGTTGCCACAGTTATCTCCCGATCAACGTGCCGTATTCGATTACGTGGAAAAGCTTTGCGTTGATAGTGTTTACCGAGAATCCAACAACTGTGCGATTTTTATCGATGGTCCGGCCGGCACCGGAAAAACGCTTTTATTGAAGGTCATAACTGCATATATCCGCGGTAACCTTAAAGGTATAGCTTTAACCTGTGCATCGTCTGCAATTGCTGCTCAAAATTACACAAACGGAATGACGGCTCATTCCTTGTTTAGATTTCCTTTACATCTATTAGATGATAGCGGATACTGGAACATCTCAAATGGTACTCAAAGAGCTGAATTGATTTATAATTCTAATCTCATTGTGTATGATGAAGCGCCGATGGCTCATAAATACCTTATAAATTTATTAAATAGATCATTGCAGGATTTGATGAGGTCAGACAAAATTTTTGGTTCTAAAATAATTATTTTTGCAGGAGATTTTCGTCAAATTCCTCCAGTAGTCCCAGAAGCACGAACGAATTTTGATATATTAAACGCGTCACTAAAAACTTCACCTATTTGGAAACAATTGAAAAAATTTAGTTTGGTAACTTCACAGAGATGTAAGGATGACGCACAGTATGCAGATTTTCTTTTAAAACTGGGTTCAAATTTATTACCTACTCTTAGATTAGAAACAAATAATAATGATTTGCAATTAGTCCAACTTGAATCCATTGATTATGTTACTGAATTAGAAGATTTAATTGATTTTGTATTCCCAGAAGTTACTCTTACTGAGCCAGGCGTATGCTCCTTCAGAGCGATTCTATGCACCCGTAACGATGCAGTTAGAGAAATTAATGCCGTTATTTTAGACAAACTACCAGGAGAAGTATTACATTTTTATGCCATAGACAAAATTTTAAGCGACAACGCTGATCAAGTATATTTTAGTCCCGAATTTTTACATACACTTCGACCACAAGGTGTTCCAGATTTCGATTTGCAATTAAAATTAGAATGTGTTTGTGTAATCACGCGTAATCTTAGTTTCGCGGACGGCTTAGTAAATGGCACCAAAGTAATAGTTGTTGAAACATCTCCATATATTATTAAAGTTCGGAAACAAGGTGAACTAGGAGATTATTTGATCCCTCGAATTCTTTTTAAAGCGCCTATAGAACATAACAGCCCTTACGAGATGTGTCGCCGTCAATTCCCATTGCAGGTGTGTTATGCAATGACTATTCACAAGAGCCAGGGTCAAACGATTAGTCGCGTTGGGGTCGATCTTAGATCTGATATGTTTAGTCACGGTCAACTGTATGTAGCTTTAGGTCGCGTTCGCGAAAGACGTGACATAAAAGTACTACTACCCAGGCACCGAATCGAAAATGACCAACCTTTCTCGAATAACGTTATCATATCAGAACTTTTAAGTTTAACGTAACTTTATTTAGGGTGGCACTTCTTGAAAAGACTGAACAGTTCATCTCTGTTATTAAGCTTATTGGGTTTTTTTAGATCGGTTAAATCATGTGTTGAAATTATCGTATATTGCGAATTATTTATTATTATTTATATTCATTCTATCTTGTTTTTTCTTCTTTTCGTATAATTTAACGATAGAACTGACTTTAACAAGCTTGCAACTCGATTTGATGATGGTTACATTGAATTTCAAAGCTAGGTTTACCATTTTATTAGTCACAATCACTGAATTAAAATGTGTGTTAATCAATTGGCAATGTGTGCATGCCCTTCCCAGCCGTTAACGCTGTAGAGGCTCATCTTTAGGGGACGAGAGAACGGGCGTGAAGTGAACTGGCAGGATGAACACTTGGCTGCGGGTGCGACCGGTGCATGAGAGTGAAGTGGAGCTGGCTGGAAGATGGAGGCAGGTATCACTCGATTGCTTTAGCTGAGTTCCACTCAGATCAAGTAAGCTGTCATATGGATGAATGTCGCAGGTTGGAATGATCCGGAGTAGAACTGTCGGTGTTGTTCCCATCGTCGTAGGCATTTTCGGTGGATTTTGTAGGTCGATCAACAATGGTTGCGTGAGTTTTAGCTGTCAAGCTGTTATGCCGTGCTAGCCGATTCTTGCGATCTGGGATACAAGGGATGGACGTATCCTGTGGAATGATCGTGTCAGTGAAGGTTTGAATGTCGCTTAGGACTGGAAAGGAGGGAGTACGGAAACTGTAATCAGTATTCAGGATCTCGCTGTACATGGACAATGTTTAGTTTAGGTGTATTAAAGTGGTAATTGTTCGAAGTTATTTGAAAAGAATTCTGTTTCAGTGTTTAAGCGCTAAAACTGTTTGTTTTTTGTAAGCAAACTTATGATTTTATTGATGTTATTTTTTTTACTTTATAACGCTATACAAATAACATTGTTACCAAATTGAAGTGCGTATATAAACAATAAATTAATACTAAAATATTTCGATGAATGATGTTTATTGACACATTTTTCTCCTAAATGCTACTTTCACAACTTACAGCAATAAGTTATGCAGTAATTATACTTTTACGAGTATATTTAAACAAATCATCATTCAAAAGCATTTTACCCAATACCTAACTTACATTAAGTAAAATTTATCTTTGTCATTTTAGTCACCTATTTTTTTATCATTCACTAAGCAGTAAACAAAATATATTTACTAAAATAATAAAAAAAAATACGAAATTCATGGTAAGTTGGAGTAGCTATTTAATAACACAAACGCATTTTGATATTTTCATGCATTAATTCAGGAAAATAAATGTACAATGGAAAATAAGTTTTTATAACCGATTAAATTTGTGTTGTGTATACATTTTAATGTATTTAACATTTGCAAATTATATTGATGAGTAAAAAATTATAATTTACATTAAAATTGTACTAGCGTATATTAGTAACTTAAGTTAGAATTAAGTAAACAAACAAAAAAATATACGCCTTAAAATAATAAATATAAGGAAGAAAGAAAACTATCCAGATGCCTGTTTACTCATTATCAAGGAAACTTTAAGAAATAACATTACTACAAATGTCTGCTCGAAGAAAGATTCAAAAACTTAAACAAATGCCAAGCTGGAAATCGATTAATGAGTACACATAAACGCTACATAGTAAAACTCGCGTGTCCTGTAATGGAACGGACAGAATAAAGAATATGTGTTATGGTACGTCGAATCAGTACAGTATATTATACATTAGCATTCAATGGTGTACGAATCGTCATCGTCATTGTGTCAGCAAAGACGCATCATCAATTGCACAGATTTGTGGCTACAAATATATAAATGAAAAGTGTTATTTAGAACATTATTTATTGTGTTGTGGAATAAAATAGGTCAATAATTACCTGTATCTGGCAGTGACGAACAATTTCATTCATAAACATGGGTAAATATGACGACTGTCAGATGGGCTAAACATGAAAAAAGTCCTGAAACCAAATCCCATTGTTTCGCTATTGTGTTTAAAAATCTAAGCCGCAGGAGGATCTTAAGTACGACCATGCTTTACCTTTAATGGTGTATGTAAAAATAATTAAGCCTATAATCAACAATGAATGTTCTATACCATTCTAAGCAAATTCAAAACAAATTTGATCATGTTAATTTCTGGCCTCCCACAAGCGGGTCTCACCAGTATTGACAGAAGAATGATCACTCATCGATACAAAAACATACATAAAGTAATTAATACATGTATACAGGCGAAATAAAGTGAAATTGCTAGAAAATACCTACTACTTGGAAAAACAATAATTGGAGAATAAAGCACTACCTAACAACGTGAAACTTTGATATTCAAATTTTCAAATCAAATATGGCTGAAACAAAAAAAATTGAAAGGTAAAAGAAAACACCTTTAGTTAAAAAAATAGAAAGCGAGTCATATTTTATATATTCTGGTAAAATTGTTTAGTTTTAAATGTTACCAAATATACCAAATGTTATTAGAAATGAAAGTAACTGCTTATAGTTTAATTCATATGTGTACAGTCATAACCAACATACTACCTACGTTTTATTTTTTAAGTCTACATTCGTTATTTATTTACTTATAATGACGCAAATAACAAACAACTATGCTTGTTATTAATTTGCATACACCTACAGTAAATCCAACTTACCATGAATATACAATGATAATATAATATACATAGTAAGTGCAGAATAAAAACTTAGGGATTACATGGTTTTATGTTTTCCAGTGGATCTGGTTAGAGCTATGTCACGCTAAATAGTATTCTTTGCATTTCTTCTTACAATACTTTTCAATGGAACACTGTTTCGCATGAGACGGTTCCTCAAAAAACATAAAATCTTGTACGAACTAAACAAAAACTTAGGGTTTTACATGGTTTCATGTTTTCCAGTGGATCTGGTTAGAGCCATGTCACACTAAATGGTGTTTTCTGTATTTCTTCTTGCAATACTTTTCAATAGAACACTGTTTCGCATGAGACGGTTCCTCAAAAAACATAATATCGTGTATGAGCTAAACAAAAATTTAGGTTTTATATGGTATTACGTTTTCCAGTGGATCTGGTTAGAGCTATGTCACGCTAAATTGTGTTCTTTGCATTTCTTCTTACAATACTTTTCAATAGAACACTGTTTCGCATGAGACGGTTCCTCAAAAAACATAATATCGTGTATGAGCTAAACTAAAACTTAGGTTTTATATGGTTTTATGTTTTCCAGTGGATCTGGTTAAAGCCATGTCACGCTAAATGGTGTTTTCTGTATTTCTTCTTGCAATACTTTTCAATAGAACACTGTTTCGCATGAGACGGTTCCTCAAAAAACATAATATCGTGTATGAGCTAAACAAAAACTTAGGGTTTTACATGGTTTTATGTTTTCCAGTGGATCTGGTTAGAGCTATGTCACGCTAAATGGTGTTTTTTGCATTTTCTTCTTACAATACTTTTCAATAGAACGCTGTTTCGCATGAGACGGTTCCTCAAAAAACATAATATCGTGTATGAGCTAAACAAAAACTTAGGGTTTTACATGGTTTTATATTTTCCAGTGGATCTGGTTAGAGCTATGTCACGCTAAATGGTGTTCTTTGCATTTCTTCTTACAATACTTTTCAATAGAACACTGTTTCGCATGAGACGGTTCCTCAAAAAACATAATATCGTGTATGAGCTAAACAAAAACTTAGGGTTTTACATGGTTTTATGTTTTCCAGTGGATCTGGTTAGAGCTATGTCACGCTAAATGGTGTTCTTTGCATTTATTCTTACAATACTTTTCAATAGAACACTGTTTCGCATGAGACGGTTCCTCAAAAAACATAATATCGTGTATGAGCTAAACAAAAACTTAGGGTTTTACATGGTTTTATGTTTTCCAGTGGATCTGGTTAGAGCTATGTCACGCTAAATGGTGTTTTTTGCATTTTCTTCTTACAATACTTTTCAATAGAACACTGTTTCGCATGAGACGGTTCCTCAAAAAACATAAAATCTTGTACGAGCTAAACAAAAACTTAGGGTTTTACATGGTTTCATGTTTTCCAGTGGATCTGGTTAGAGCCATGTCACGCTAAATGGTGTTTTCTGTATTTCTTCTTGCAATACTTTTCAATAGAACACTGTTTCGCATGAGACGGTTCCTCAAAAAACATAATATCGTGTATGAGCTAAACAAAAATTTAGGTTTTATATGGTATTACGTTTTCCAGTGGATCTGGTTAGAGCTATGTCACGCTAAATTGTGTTCTTTGCATTTATTCTTACAATACTTTTTAATAGAACAATGTTTCGCATGAGACGGTTCCTCAAAAAACATAATATCGTGTATGAGCTAAACTAAAATTTAGGTTTTATATGGTATTACGTTTTCCAGTGGATCTGGTTAGAGCTATGTCACGCTAAATTGTGTTCTTTGCATTTATTCTTACAATACTTTTTAATAGAACAATGTTTCGCATGAGACGGTTCCTCAAAAAACATAATATCGTGTATGAGCTAAACTAAAACTTAGGTTTTATATGGTTTTATGTTTTCCAGTGGATCTGGTTAGAGCCATGTCACGCTAAATGGTGTTTTCTGTATTTCTTCTTGCAATACTTTTCAATAGAACACTGTTTCGCATGAGACGGTTCCTCAAAAAACATAATATCGTGTATGAGCTAAACAAAAACTTAGGGTTTTACATGGTTTTATGTTTTCCAGTGGATCTGGTTAGAGCTATGTCACGCTAAATGGTGTTTTTTGCATTTTCTTCTTACAATACTTTTCAATAGAACACTGTTTCGCATGAGACGGTTCCTCAAAAAACATAATATCGTGTATGAGCTAAACAAAAACTTAGGGTTTTACATGGTTTTATGTTTTCCAGTGGATCTGGTTAGAGCTATGTCACGCTAAATGGTGTTCTTTGCATTTCTTCTTACAATACTTTTCAATAGAACACTGTTTCGCATGAGACGGTTCCTCAAAAAACATAATATCGTGTATGAGCTAAACTAAAACTTAGGTTTTACATGGTTTTATGTTTTCCAGTGGATCTGGTTAGAGCTATGTCACGCTAAATGGTGTTTTTTGCATTTTCTTCTTACAATACTTTTCAATAGAACACTGTTTCGCATGAGACGGTTCCTCAAAAAACATAATATCGTGTATGAGCTAAACAAAAATTTAGGGTTTTACATGGTTTTATGTTTTCCAGTGGATCTGGTTAGAGCTATGTCACGCTAAATGGTGTTTTTTGTATTTCTTTTTACTATTCTTTCCAATAGAACACTGTTTCGCATGAGACGGTTCCTCAAAAAACATAATATCGTGTATGAGCTAAACAACAATTTAGGGTTTTACATGGTTTTATGTTTTCCAGTGGATCTGGTTAGAGCTATGTCACGCTAAATGGTGTTTTTTGTATTTCTTTTTACTATTCTTTCCAATAGAACACTGTTTCGCATGAGACGGTTCCTCAAAAAACATAATATCGTGTATGAGCTAAACAAAAATTTAGGGTTTTACATGGTTTTATGTTTTCCAGTGGATCTGGTTAGAGCTATGTCACGCTAAATGGTGTTTTTTGTATTTCTTTTTACTATTCTTTCCAATAGAACACTGTTTCGCATGAGACGGTTCCTCAAAAAACATAATATCGTGTATGAGCTAAACAACAATTTAGGGTTTTACATGGTTTTATGTTTTCCAGTGGATCTGGTTAGAGCTATGTCACGCTAAATGGTGTTTTTTGTATTTCTTTTTACTATTCTTTCCAATAGAACACTGTTTCGCATGAGACGGTTCCTCAAAAAACATAATATCGTGTATGAGCTAAACAAAAATTTAGGGTTTTACATGGTTTTATGTTTTCCAGTGGATCTGGTTAGAGCTATGTCACGCTAAATGGTGTTTTTTACATTTCTTCTTACAATACTTTTCAATGGAACACTGTTTCGCATGAGACGGTTCCTCAAAAAACATAATATCGTGTATGAGCTAAACAAAAACTTAGGGTTTTACATGGTTTTATGTTTTCCAGTGGATCTGGTTAGAGCTATGTCACGCTAAATGGTGTTTTTTGTATTTCTTTTTACTATTCTTTCCAATAGAACACTGTTTCGCATGACACGGTTCCTCAAAAAACATAATATCGTGTATGAGCTAAACTAAAACTTAGGTTTTATATTGTTTTATGTTTTCCAGTGGATCTTTTTAGAGCCATGTCACGCTAAATAGCATTCTTGTCATTTCTTCTTTCCATTCTTTATATTATATTAAATAATATTTCATACGGTATTATTTCGTTCTTTAATTTAATGTGTTTTTAGTGCTTCTGAATGTGATTTTGTTTTAAATACTTAGCTTATTAGCATTCATCAGTATCCAAGATTCATCATACCACTGCTAATCAATAAACAAACAACGGTCTTAGCGTTTAAATACCGAAAAAACACCTGCCTGTTCATTTATTACTTGTTTCATTAAACAGGAATTTGCATATCGATCGTTTTCAATTAACTTCGAACAGTTACAACTACACGTAAACTGAGCATGTAGTCTATTTACAGCAAGATCGTGACCGCTGACTGCAGCTCTCCTTCTCCCTCCATTTCACTCCCAACCGACATTTTCACCTTTGCTGATATGATTACTCCACAGGATACCTCCATCCCCTGCATACCTGGTCGCTAGATTCGGCTGGCACGTCATATCGGTTTGACAGCCAACTCACGTAACTATTGTTGATCGACCCACAGTCCACTGAAGTGCCTACGATGAAGGGAACAACATGGACAGTTCTACTCCGAATTACTCCAACCCATGCGATGTTCATCCATGCGACAACCCACCTGATCTGAGTGGAACTTAACTGAAGCAAGAGAGTGATGCCTAATTCCATCTGCCAACTAGCTCCACTTCTCTCCCGTGCACCAGTCGCACCCACACCGACGTGTTCATCTTGCCAGTTTTCCTCACACCCGTCCACTTGTCTCTTGAAGATTGGCGTCCACAACACCAACGGTTGGTTAGGTCATGCAAGCATTGTTACAATTGATAAAAACACATATTTTCATTTAGTGAATGTGATAACCTGTACTAATAATTTGGTCAACTTAGCGATGATAACTCAATGTAAGTATTAACAAACTCGGTACGTGTTTGTTATTGTCAATAATATCTTTAAATTATACAACTCGCTTATGTTTGACAATTACTGAGTAATTGCTTTGCTTATTGCATGCTAATTGCTGAAAATTGCTTTTTATTTTAAATTCCTTAGCTAAAAATTGCTTTTTCTTTCACATTTCTCTGCTTATTGAATGACTATTGCTAACTCATTAGATAGAACCTACTTCTCATATAAGTAGGTGGATGCGGCCTCGATTAGCGGGGGAACCACATGAAAAAAAGCGAGCTACTGGGTGTACCTCCTGGGTAGTTTGGAAATCACCTAATATATATATGTATATATTTATAAATAAAAGTTAATATATATAAATTAACATTATTTTTTTTTAACAGGAAATGCACAATGCTAAAAACTGCGTAGGAGATTTTAATACAATAGTACTACCAAGCCTGATGTTGGCCGCTATTTCAATGAATGCAGCAGTGTGACAGCTAGCAATCAAAAGTAACAAGATATCGAGGTACGTTAAATGACGATCACGACCACTTTGGCAAAAACGTATCGCTATAGACTAAGGAAAAAAAATATATATATATTTTATTTACAGGAAATGCAGATGGCAATAAACTGTGTAGGAGTTCATGATTGCAATAGAATAAAATCGACCAAGCCTGAAGTCAGCAGCCCCCCCCCCTTCAATGAATGCAGCAGTGTGACAGCCAGCAATCAAAAGTTACAAGATATCGAGGTACGTTTCATGACGACCACGACTATTTTGGCAAAAACGTATCGCTATAGACTAAGGAAAAAAATAATAATATATATTTTATTTACAGGAAATGCAGATGGCAATAAACTGTGTAGGAGTTCATGATTGCAATAGAATAAAATCGACCAAGCCTGAAGTCAGCAGCCCCTTCAATGAATGCAGCAGTGTGACAGCCAACAATCAAAAGTTACAAAATATCGAGGTACGTTTCATGACGACCACGACTATTTTGGCAAAAACGTATCGCTATCGACTAAGGAAAATAAATTATATATTTTATTTACAGGAAATGCAGAAGGCAAAAAACTGCGTAGGAGATCATTAATACAAAAGTATTATATAAACCAAACCTGATGTTGCCAGCTCCTTCAATGAATGCAGCAGTGTGACAGCCAACAATCAAAAGTAACAAGATATCGAGGTACGTTACATGACGACCACAACTATTTTTGCAAAAACGTATTGCTATCGACTAAGGAAAATAAATTACATATAATATTTAATTATATGTTTTATTTACAGGAAATGCAGAAGGCAAAAAACTGCGTAGGAGATCATTAATACAATAGTATTATATAAACCAAGCCTGATGTTGGCCGCTCATTCAAAGAATGCAGCAGTGTGACAGCCAGCAATCAAAAGTAACAAGATGTCGAGGTACGTTACATGACGATCACGACTACTTTGGCATAAACGTATCGCTATAGACTAAGGATAAAAATGTAATATTTATATTTTATTCACAGGAAATGCAGAGTGTAATAAACTGTGTAGGAGATTATGATTGCAATAGAATAAAATCGACCAAGCCTGAAGTCCTTCAATGCACGCAGCAGTGTGACAGCCAGCAATCAAAAGTTACAAAATATCGAAGTACGTTACATGACGACCACGACCACTTTGGCAAAAACGTATCGCTATCGACTAAGAAAAGGATATTATACCTATACGTTATTATAAATAAATTAATATTATTTTATTTTTAACAGGAAATACAGAAGGCAAAGAAGCAGATGTCATCAAAGAAGATCTTTGTTCCTGCAATGTTTCCGCAGACGATACATCCAACAGAGCGAAGTGGAAGGAAAAGACTCGGAATAAAGACCCCACCACCATATGGGAACAATGCAAGGGAGAGAGAGAGAGAATATAATGTTATATTTTTATTTTTTGATAACATAAAATAAACCAACAATATCCTACACATTTTTTTTATTTCTTTTTGTGTCTGTCTTAATAGTTATTACAAATCTGTGATGCGAAACAAACTATACGAAAACGTCAATCCACGTACAACGCCCGCGAAGCTGCTTTAGCAGCGAGCGCACTTAGCACCATCTAGTTAGTATAATATAAAGCTGCATCATTGCATTGTAGTTGTGAAGTGTTGTATTGTGTTGTGGGTGTTGCGCATGGGTGGTGGAGGACACTAAGTAAATTAAATAAACTATAGGAAAATCTAGCATAATTTTATGCAACCATTGGTGCTAATTCCTGTAAATACCATCTAATTTTATTTTAAGTTATATCTGTAATTTTCTTATCCACCGAAAAGGAAAGGGACGGATTAAGAGCTGTCAATCGACAGCTCTTAATTTTAGGAAGAATGAGTAAATGAATGAATAACCCGGGCGAATCAAAAAGGTATGCAAACCGTTTGACGTGTGCTGTCAACTTAATTCTGTCGGGTTATTAGCCAATATAATTTTTTTATAGGCTTTAAAATTGATGTGTGTTCAATAAATTTTATGCTTGTCGATTACCCGTCCCTTTCCTTTTCGGCGGATAAGAAAATGTGAGATATAACTTAAAAATAAAATTAGGAGGTGTCTGCAGGAATCCGGGCCATTGTCACCCATAGTTGTCGGTCCGCCAGACAAGCCCCCCGCCGCCGCTCCAGCCTGAAATGATAAAAACATATATCTACAACTGCATTTCTATGATTGAAGTTATATCTACGGCCCACCTATTACGTTGGTCTAAAGGTGTGTCCAAACATTGAGCAACAAGAGCGCGGCAGCAACACGCGGCATTTGTAGGACACATTTCTGCCGCGCTCTAGTTTGGACAAAGCCAACTAATGTTTGCGCGGCAGTACTGCGCGGCACAACCAAGATATGCCGCGCGCTTCTGTTGGCATCAGAATCATGTTTGTGCGCAGAAATACGTCCAAACACAATTACTGCCGAATGTTGACTAAGAATGCTCGCGCGCGGCAGCTAGCCAGAAGCGTTCGCGCGCGGCTGTCGTCTAAACAGAGCGCGGCGGGCCGCGCGCGGCAGCCGCGCTCGATTGCCGCTCGATGTTTGGACACACCTTAAGACATAGCTCGGTAATACGTGGGTATTTAGTATGTATTGCGATGGATGGGTCTGACTGCCCGCCCCAATTTGGAACATAGTCTTAAGCTTATATTCATTCGTAGATTTTGAAATAATACTTGTGTTGCGAAGCAAATGGAATTCTATAGTCTCTGCTTACCCCGGTGGGAAATAGGCGTGAGTTTATGTATGTATGTATGGGTATGTACTTGAGTTGCGCCACTGACGTGGATTATGATAAATCATGAATGCTTAGGGCTAGCACACAAATTTACCTACTACTATATATACTCCGTTTGATGTTTACATTATCATAATTAAAACACATATTGGCCCCGATTCCTGCAGACACCGCCTAATTTTATTTTAAGTTATATCCGTCATTTTCATATCCGTCGAAAAGGAAAGGGACGGATGATTCACAGCTCTTAATTTTAGGAAGAATGAGTAAATGAATGAATAACCCGGGCGAATCAAAAGGGACGTCGCTGGTATGCAATCCGTTTGACGTGCTGTGTACTTAACTGTGTCGGGTTATTGACGGATGTAAAATTTATAGACGGTTGGTTTAGATTTGTGCTTAAAATTGACGTGTGTTCCATAAATTTTATGCTCGTCGATTAGCCGTCCCTTTCCTTTTCGGCGGATAAGAAAATGACAGATATAACTTAAAATAAAATTAGATGGTATTTACAGGAATTAGCACCAATATCGGGTTCTTACCGAGTTAAAATCAGGGATATGAGACTCCCGATATTTCAACACTGTTACAAGTGCCAAATTTCAATAGGGAAGACGGGTTTAAATTAGGACGACCACGGTGGTCCAGTGATTGAGCGTTGGGCTTATCCGGAGAAATCACAAAAATTACTTTGTGGTCCCTAGTTTGGTTAGGACATTACAGGCTAATCACCTGATTGTCCGAAAGTAAGATGATTTGTGCTTCGGAAGGCACGTTAAGCCGTTGGTCCCGGATACTACTTACTGATGTAAGTAAGTAATCGTTACATGAGCCATGTCAGGGGCTTTTGACGGCTCAATAGTAACCCTGACACGAGGGTTGATGAGGTTGGTCCACCTCATAGCCCACACGATAGAAGAAGACGCGAAGAAAGCCACTGGTAACACTAGTAAGGGTTACCTTTATGTTATGATTACTTAATAGTGAATAGGCATTTGCTAGGAAAGCACATGATAACGGGTTCTTACCGCGTTTAAATGGGGATATGAGACTCCCGATATTTCGACACTGCACACTCACTCACTCACACACACACACTCACTTTCATGGCACTTGCAACAGTGTCGAAATATCGGGAGTCTCATATCCCCATTTAAACGCGGTAAGAACCCGTTATTATGTGCTTTAATTATGATAATAACCGCGTAAACTTAAAACAATGTATTTGCTAGGAACGTGTGATCCACCCTAGATCACATTGTCACTTCCATCAGGTGTGATATGTGGTCAAACGCGAGCCTATATTATTAAAAAAAAAACCTACCGGATAGCCCGCCGGATCGGTAGTGGCACCGGAGGCGGGGTGGTCCAAGTTGTCTACGCCAAACATGTGAATCACCACGTCGCCGTCTATCGCTATGTAGCCGATAAGCCCCGGCACTCGGTGCACGAAATCGCAGAAATGGTAACCGTTGCACTCCACCTAGGGGGAAGAAACAAATTCAAATTCATTTATTCGTCAACATAGGTAAAAGGGTTGTTACAATATAATACATATGTCGCACTAAGTCGCACCTTTCGGTAAGTATACGAATTTAAAACATAACAGATTATTAAATTACAAATAAAATTAAAATAGAACGTTAGAAAGTTATATGTCAAATAGGTAACATTAAGATAAAAAGACGTGTGGCACTCGGGGACTGCCGCGGTAAAGCTATTGCATATCATTTTGTATCAACTTATGCAATTATAATTATTTTTTTTTTATTCATGCAGTATTTCTTTTTCTTTGATATTAATTCAAGTTACACGCAAGCACACAACGCGGTGTCGAAGACTGCCGAACTAAAACGACGTTAGACGATGCACGGCCTTTAAGCCACACCTCCGTGTCCGTCGGAGTGGGGAGCGTGAGGTTTTTTGTTACGGAATTTCTGGATTCGGTCCCCGCGCTCAAGGCCCGCGATAGAAGCTATGCAATAGCTTAAAAAGTTATTTATTTCTTCAATAAGGTAAAATAACCTTCAATCTCAGTAGATCCATTCTCCAGATCCATCATAGATCTAGTGTGAATTTTTTTTCTCAGTAGATCCCATTTTTAACAGGGAGGATCTACTGACAAGTCTTTTTCTCGCTAGATCCGTTACAAAATTCAGATTTTCAAAGATTTTCATGTATAGGGCTACTGAGAAATTTCTTTCTCACTAGATCCAGTCAGGGAGCTTTAGGGAAGTTTCTGTTGCAGTAGATCAAATGTTTTGATATTAAGAATCATCACTGACTTCACTCAATTGTGACCGTTGGGAAAGATATAAGAAAAGGTCATCACCTAAACGCCGCAAAATAAGCGTCCAAAATGACGATTGCATTTTATTCGCACAAATGCAGCTCTTAAATGACGAAATTGGCATTGGCCACTTTCTGGAAAAATTACGCAAATAATTAAATCTCATTTTTAAAATTGATTTGGTTTTCATTTAATTCAATTCACGTTCTATCTAGTGACACTGAACAGAATCAATAGATCCAATCAATTTAAACATATTTTTGTAATAGATCTATTTCCAATAAAAATTCTCATTAGATCAAGTTTAACATAAAATAGATCTACTAAGAAAAAAATTTACACTAAATCTATGATGGATCTGGAGAATGGATCTACTGAGATTGAAGGTAAAATAAAGGAGATTGACCGATTGTATGGAACTTGGTCCAAATATCCACCACTAACGAGAACTATGTATCGAAATATACCACTAAATACTGAGTAATAAATACCAATATAAATGTCATAATTCTAAAAAGTTATGGCTGAATGAATAATCACGTTTTTAAATAATTCACACTGGCTTGATTTGTCTTGATAAGCTGCGAAAGTGCTAAATGATATCCAGGGTCTGAAGATGGAGCTGGAAGGTGGTCAAAGGAACTCTATTATTCCGCTAATAAAATGATAAAATCATTTATGATCCAAAAATTCGAAAATAGGATTTGAACCTCAAAAAACTTTCCATCATTCATCACACCATCATTGGCGTTCCCTAAAAACACGATAGACGGCGTTGAGTTGTCTTTTCTTCGTTTAAACTTCTAATTCCATGGATAACAGACATATGCATATTTTATCTTGTTTTTTGGGTACAAATGATGACCGTTTTTACTACACCAAAGTACAATTGCAACTTCCACTCATTATTATTCTGATCAAAATAAAGACAAGCAATATAGATAGCAACATCATTCTATACATAGTGTGATCAAAATATCAAGCAACAATTAGTTTGCAATGAGAAAATAGGTGATTATCACGTTAAAAGTGAAGAACGTCATTTATCGTATGTTTGGGGAAACGTCGATTGGAAAGTACTTAATTTTTTTATTTTTTTTTTAAAGAACGCCCTGTGTAAAGGCCCTGTGCCGAGGTTTTTCTTGCAGCTTCTTTTCCCCGGCTATACAGGTTGTGAGAAGCTGCAGTAGTTTTAGGCGGATGAGACGTTCGTTATGTAAAAATTGACGATTCAAAGTGTAACTATGTTACCTACTGAATAAAGATATTTTTGAATTTGAATTTGCTTGTGACAAGGTGCGCGGCGGACACTTTTTTACAGGGATTGGTTGTCTATTTCTATGACTTGTTTTAGAACTCCGCTCAACTCAAGAATATATAATACTGTACAATTGGAAGATAGCTGGTACTTATAGCACAGGTTGTACCTATTGTAAGTGCCAGCAGTGCTTTAAAATTGTTACCCTCTAGCATTATCATATAATTGTACCAATTAGTTATTAAGTTGTTAGGAACAATAAATACATTTCATTATTATTATGTTTGTCATTTCCATATCTCGGGACTATGGAGTCCCGGATTTTCGGAAGGCGTGTGTTGGACCGAATTTTTATTATTATTATTATTTATTTATAAAGGTACATACAACATTACAGTGTAATCCAATGCGCTGTATGACGAGAAAAAAAGACAATATAAAAACTAATATAACACAAAATAAACAATGAATGAAAAAAGAAACAAAACGAAAAATAAGACTATGAACATGAAAAACAATAAAAAATAATAAAAATTAAATTAAATTAAAATTAATTATTATTTAATTATTATTTGTTATACGAGGTTTATGACTTACTCTGAAGCATTCAATCTCGCACACTATCGTTATGTCGAAGGGGGCTCCTTGTTCTAAAGGCATGCCTCCGTAGCTTTCACACATACCCCACTCTCCCCCTTCAAGAGAGTTGCGGATCACATGCATTTCTGCGAAGTTAAAATTAACGTGGAGGGCTATGTCGTCCCGAGGGTCCGTTTCCGGACCGATTTGCAGGTTTATCGCGAAGCTGGAATGGACAGTTTTATAATCTTAAAATAACTAAACAGAAGCTTTTGAACAAACATTACTACAAGGTAACTGACTACTTCGAGGAATTAGGCAGTTCATCATCTAGCATTATCCCGTTTTCACAGGGTCCGCTTATCTAATCTGAAAATTTGACAGGATTTTTACAGAGACGCCTGTCTGACCTTCCAACCGGCAAAGGGAAAACCAGCCCAATACCGGTTAGGTTACATACCTCACGATGTTTTCCTTCACTACTTGGAATTAGGTAGTCAAATTACTGAAAATGTGGTACAACATATATTTCAGAACGCCCTTGGCTTTGTGCTGAGGATTTTCTTGGGTAAATGGAGATTTAAGTATTATTATTTTTAAGTTGAAGTTCCAGATTTATTTTTATTTGTCTGCCAAATAAAAATCGGCGCCCGATACCAATTGGTGCTGGGCGGAGAGTTGCCGTTCTATACGTAGTATTATTCTTTATTCTATGCTAACGACTGTGGAGCGACCCTGGGGGGTTAAAAAGGCCACACCGAAGCAATTCATGTACGTTTGTGTGCATTGCGCAAATGTCAAATTGCAATATTGCTTTTTTTAAATTAATTCCTTCGATGTGGTCTTTTTAACCCCCCAGTTGTGAAGATGATAACTATTGACGGCTCACCGGTTCGCATAGGGAAGTGTGTCACCCTGTGTGTAGAAGTAGTCGCCTGCATAGAATCCATCGGGAAAATTGTATACGAACGGTACTGGCTGTGGACAATGAAGGCTTGTTTTTCATCTCCTTAGCGTCATATCTCCGCTTGCCTAACCTGAAGATTTTCTGTTTTTTTACAACAAGCGACTGCCTGTTTGACCTTCCAACCTGAAGGGAAAACCAACCCAATACAGGGTAGGTCACATACCACCGAAACGCATACGAAATAATGTAGGCTTTAAGGATAATATTGCCTTCTTTTCTGTAAAAATCCGGGGGATTCACATCATTATTCTGAGTTCATATCAAGTGGAATTTTCCATCGCAAGAGTATTGAATTGACAATAATTAATAAAAAGCAAAAAATCCTTATTTTTGCGACGGGAAATTCCGCTTCATATTAACTCTGAATCATCCCCCTCAGTATTCGTTACGTTGTCACTAACAACCGGTATGATATGCAGAATATACAATGGCACCGAAGCAGCGGGACTTATTTCGTGGCGCGGACTATATTTTAAACCTAGTTTTTATTCTTCAGTCTTCATTTTCTAATAATACTATTTGTCTCTATAACCGAAACTATCCTAGTACCTGCTCGTATCATCCATACATTATTCCTGCTTCTGTCAAAGCTGTAGGAAAATAAAACAGTGTTTGTTAATTTATGTCATTTTTGCTCTGCCACCGAATAGTTTAAAATTTGTGAATGTAAGGTCCAACGAAAAGACACTGCTATTGCCTTGGATATCGATCGCTACCTACAGAAATAATTTTAAGGGAAAATAAGAGTATCTTACCCCTGGATTGCGTTCCTCGAATGACATTTTTTTATGTTGCCTAGTACAACATTTGGGAAGGTTTACCTACACTTAAAATATTCGAGTAGGACTTCTCGAGCTTTTCACGACAGGCAACATTTCCAGTTGATTCTTGTAATTAAATCATATGAACAAAAATCTTGTTTGATTGAAAATATTCGTTGATGTCTTTTTTGTTTTTTTTTTTGTTAAAGCAAGAAAGGGCAAAGGGATCGTTGCCCATAATGCCAAGTCATTATTATATTTTTTTACAGATCATAAATGTCTTTTGAAAGAGTAGACACTTACAGTGTTACTACAAAACAAAGACTAAAAGATAAACTATGTTTAAAATATAATCCGTATACGAAAGAAGTCCCGAAGGCCGCGGCGCTACTGTCGCAGATTCTGCAAAGAATTATTATGACTTATCAAGTTAGTTTCATTAAAATCCGCCGCACTTCTTTCGTGGCGCGAAATACTATTTCAAACCTAGTTTATTTTTAGTTTGTGTTTTGTAGTAACACTGTTAAATTTTATTCGATATTATAATGAGGAATGTTCCACGCTACGTTCCCCAGGAATAATATAGATGGCACTATCAAGATTTCACGTGATAATTACCTATTTTCTCAGCAAAGCAGAAAGCATAATTATATAGTCGTTGGGACTCTTTGAGGGAGCTTTTTAAAGAAATAAATATACTGACGGTCGCAAGTCAATATATTTATGAAAACAAGGCCCCGATTCCTGCAGACACCGCCTAATTTTATTTTAAGTTATAGCCGTCATTTTCATATCCGTCGAAAAGGAAAGGGACGGATGATTCACAGCTCTTAATTTTAGGAAGAATGAGTAAATGAATGAATAACCCGTGCGGATCAAAAAGGTACGTCGCTGGTATGCAATCCGTTTGACGTGCTGTCTACTTAACTCTGTCGGGTTATTGACTGATGTAAAATTTTTAGACGGTTGGTTTAGATTTGTGCTTAAAATTGAAGTGTGTTCCATAAATTTTATGCTTGTCGATTACCCATCCCTTTCCTTTTCGGCGGATAAGAAAATGACAGATATAACTTAAAATAAAGTTAGATGGTATTTACAGGAATTAGCACCATTATGTATGTAATTACGTAAAAATATATCTCTCCTTCCGAGAAACTGTGAAAGGCATACTTACAATACAAGGAATAAAAATAAAATTGCTATTCAAAATTCTAGATTAAGTAAATTAAATTCATCTTTTTTGGGGTTACTTACCTATGTATACGTTTTTACAATAAAATACCAGATAATATTTTAAATTTGACAGAAAATAAATTTAAAGCTCATGTGAAGCTTACTTTATGTAAAGAAGCTTATTATAAGATTAATGACTACCTAAATGATAAAAATGTCTGATATTGAATGTGTTCCTCTAGTTATTAAACAACTTGTAATGTACACCCTCATTGGTTTTTAAAAGATGTGTTGCTGTTGCAGTTTCTTGTCATTTCTTCTCCTCAGCCATAACACTTTGCGAAATGACGTAAATTCAAAAATGTTACATTGACCTTCAACAAGTTTATCCGTGATAATTACGTTGATTAAATGATTCTGATTTCTGATTTTATATATACTTATAAAAATATTTGTTGCTTGATATTTGGTGTTTTAAATATCTTACAGTGTCTTGTAAAACCCGGGGCAAATCAGACTATAACTCATGTTAGAAGGTAAAAGAAATGAATAAGCAAGTATTATTAAAGCCGCAGGCGGAAGGCTATTGTTTCAAAGGTAGTGCCTCTGAGACAAGTGAATCGACGTCTCTTTGTACAGGTGATTAATAACTAGAACTGTGCCGATGAAGGCAACGAGACGGCAATTGTCTTCATTTCTCTTTGACAAACGTGAAAAACTACTTTCCTCAAAAAAAATTGTAGATGGCGCTCTACAGTCTTGTCATCGTTTAAACTTCTAATTTCATGGATAATGTCGATAAATAAAAATTGTTCACGTTTTATAACGCAAGCGCCTATTCAAATTAGCAGAGCAAAGCTTACAAATGTCGATATTGCTTCATACCTATCGTCATCTTTTTATTGTAAGGTATTATAATTATCTTCTTGTATCGTGCATCGCACATTACATCGTTTCAAGCTCTTTTTGCCTTTTAATTGCTGAAAACGCCTGAGATTCCCGCACAGATAACTTTAACTTTTTTTTATGGGTATAAATAATGACCCTTGTTATTACACCTAGGCACAACACTTCTTCCACCCATTATTATTCTGATGAAAATAAAGAGAAGAAATATAGGTAGCAACATCATTCTACACGTATCTGATGCAAATATCAAGCAACAATTATGTTTATATATGCCTCTGCTATTACATTACAATTTTGTATAGTTGTGTAACCCGAGCAATGAGAAAATAGGTAATTATCTCGTTAAATCTGAACAGCGCCATCTATATTGTTGTTTGGGAACGTAGCATGGAAAGTCCCTCATTGTAAGTGTAACCGTGTTTTAACAGAGGTTTTAAGTAGTAGAGACACTTCTCTCTCTCTCTCTATCTCTTTCTTTTTCTTGTTCTCTTTGTTGTTTCTTCTCTCTTTTTTACTTTTAAAGTTTTAAAGGTGCCAATGATTGTCGATTTCATGTTTGGATCTTAAATGATTAGGATGTTTTCTGGCCACGTCTTTCCGTCAGCGTTACAGATTCCGATGTGGTAGTAGTTTTACAGCTAGTTACATAATGTGTAATTTAATTTTTGACGTTCAAAAAGTGCTAATTTTGTAAGCCAATTTTGAAAAATAAGCATTTTGATTTTTTTTTAATTTATCACGTGCTCAACGGTGAAGAAAAACAGTGATGAAACCCACATTCCCGAGAAATACATTTTCGCAAGTATGTGACTTAACCTGTGTTGGGCTGGTGAAAAAAAATGAAAAATGAAAATGAAAAATGTTTTTATTACCAGAAAACAATACAAATTGGCACATAAAATAGGATGAGTACTTATATTAAAAATATATCCAAATGAACAGAGGTTCCCAAACTAGGCGGAGCCTGTATCTTGGGAAACCGTAAAAAAATGGGTACATGTGATATTGGCGCATAGTTTGCCAAAGGAAACTTAAAATTAAACTTACATCTAAGTATTAGAGCGAAGGGTGTGTGTTAAGTAGCAATATGAATGTGTGAGTATACGAGTTTAGTGTATGCCAGTGTAATAGTAGAAGTAATCATAACAATAATAAGTCAGTATCAAAATAAGTGCATATGTATTTATGTATGTGAGAGTGTATGTGTGGGGGTCAGAGTTAGGATAATTTTATGTGTGTGAGGGTGTACGTTTTTCCAATTTATGTATGTGAATATAAGTATGTGTGGGTGTAAGGGTGAGTTTGTATGAAGGTATGTTATGAACGAGTATGTTACGCAAGTATTTTTAAAAGAAGGTAGAAGAAGAGAAGAAAAGAAGGTTTTCCTTCCATTCCGGTTTTTTACAGAAACAACCTTTAAAAGTTATTTCATCTCCCTAGCATTTCCTGTTTTCAAAGGGTCCGTTTACCTAACCTGAAGATATTACAGGTCCGTTTTATACAGAAATAGCTGCCAGCCCTATTATTGTTTAAGTCACTCACCCTCTTATAAATAATTATGTACCAAATCTGAGTGAGATGGCGCCCAGAGTAGTGTATTTCCTTGTATTTAAAAGCCGTACTAGGACTCCTGTCATTCGTCCGTGACTAGTACTGACAGTTACTGCTGCCCTCGGTCAGGTTCCAGGTTACGGTCCTTTTACGGTCCTTGTGACTTACCCCTTCCGTCCTGCATTACCCGACAGTGTATTGCGGGTCAGAAGGTGGAGGTGGTTCTTAAATTAGTGATGATGATGACGAATTTTGTCGAAATCGATAAGTATTATTTTCCCCAAAATACGCGGTAAGCGATATGTCTTCGTATTTTGACTGAACGACATGACTCATTTGGGTTCACATATCAGAACCAATGGATAAAACGACATAATTATATCGTTAGAATCGATAAAATGACCGTGACAAATATCACGTTGCGTTAACCCTACAAATCTACATTATTATGGGAGGTGTTGAACATTTGCCATTCTCCATTTATTGTTAACGAGTACTTTTGCCTTTGTGCAACTGATTAATAAGTACTTAATTGAAGTATTTCGATGAAACGAGCTCCTCAATTACCTTTGTTGCAGTAATTTCAACACAGCTGGCTACAGAGGTGTGTCGTTCTCGAAAATGCTCCCAAAGTGGGAATTTTCGTGTTTATATTTCTATAGCGGTTTTCTTGTAGTATAAAGGTTCATAGCGAAATAGTTACCGATAACAGCTTAATCTGCCTTTCAAAGGACATAATCATGCCTCCACCAGGAATCAAACCTAGTACCTCCGGATCGAACCGAGCTTTCTTACCACTACACTAGGGATGCTGTTATTTTCCTGCACTGA
This sequence comes from Pectinophora gossypiella, assembly GCF_024362695.1. Classification (NCBI taxonomy): domain Eukaryota; kingdom Metazoa; phylum Arthropoda; class Insecta; order Lepidoptera; family Gelechiidae; genus Pectinophora; species Pectinophora gossypiella. Next base: position 3,216,963 of record NC_065423.1, read on the forward strand.
ATTCATCTAAAAAACATTATTGCTGTTTGCCGTTTGTTCACATTGCGCAATTATTTTTGTAAGCGCAAATGTCATAATGCAATATTCCTTTTTAGAATTGCACCAAAATGGCTTTTTAAACCTCCCTGCTCACTGAACAGCTAAATTATCTCAGTCAGTATTCGTTACAATGTCATTAACACCCTGTATATACTTGCCTATCAAATCCATTCACCCATTCATTGGCTATTCCGTTAGTTTAGTCGGCGGCCCTTAGGGTTGCTGACCGCTTTTGGTCAACTGTGTTGACATAGGCCTCTGGAGAGGTTGTAGAATGATCATCTGACACTAAACACACTTTTGGACGTTCGCACTTAGGCCGTTTACCTTTTGCTTTTAAGAGATTGCCCAAGATTCAAGAGAGTCGAGATTTCAGGTTACACGCGTACATACAGGGTGTTAGTGACTTCGTAACGAAAACTTTAAGGGATGATTCAGATCATGATTCTGAGTTGATATCAAGTGGAATTTTCCGTAGCAAAAGTATGGAACTGAAAATAATTAAAAAAATACACTAAAATATTAATGAATTTTCCGACAGGAATTTCCACTTGATATCAACTCAGAATCAGAGTCATTCCCCTTAGTATTCGTTATGATGTCACTAACACCCTGTATATATATGTATAGCTGTCAAATACATAACTCTCCCTTTTGCTTCGCCGCAGTCGGGTAAATACTGAAAGCCATCCCAGTCAAATGCCTTGATGCTTACTGTCTATTTATTTGTTCTCTCTTGTGTAAGTTGATCTTATTACGTGTTTTGTTTTATATTTGTTACTGTGGTGTCCCTTTATAATAAACATTTCTTTCTCTCTTCTTTTCAAATCCAAACAATAAATCAAGGCAAGAAATATATCCTATATGCCGAGTTGTCCCATACGCTTGTAACTTATGAAGGTAATGTTTTTATTTAATAAAAAGACTGCGACATGATCAGTATTAGTCAACTGGTATCCCTAAAAGTTTTAAAACTGGGCTTAAAACACCACCAGTTAATAAGGATATCGCTTACCATCATACTTTAACTTTATATACTTAAACCTACACCTAGGCTTTACATCAAATAAACCATTCTTAATTAGTCAAATAGAATATTACAAATTTACCGGAAAATATATTTCTTGTTTCACGTTTCGTCTGATTAGTACTTCTGATGTCTTCATAAAGTTCATCGATAACCGCTTTAGCTTCGTCAAGGCGTTGCAGCCAATCATTTGCTGGATTGACAGCAAGTGTCAATGCTGAAGAGGGTAAAGGACAGTTGTAGTGTTTCTTTGTAACTATATTGACACTATTACTGTCTTTGGTGTGAAGCTTCTCGCAAATAAAACATTCGAACTTATTAGTCGCTGCTTCAAAGTCAGTTTGATATGGTCTGGCTGTTAATTCTTCGATTAGCTTCTCGTTGGAAATGAGTTTCTTAGTTTTGTGCTCGAGATATTCTTCGTAAGCTGTGTCGTTTTGCAGAAGGTAGTGCAGATGTTGGCTGAGCAGTTTCGGGGTAGGATAGTCTTCCAGCAGTATGGCTGACTTGTTGTTCGGCAGCCAGTCCCTGATCAGCGGTGAGCCGTAGTAGATCGGCACCACGCCCACTTCTATCGCACGCCATAACTTCTCCGAAATGTAATCATTGCAGACTCCATTCTCAATAGCCACTACAAACTTATACTTTGCTATGAAATTCATCAGCTTGTCATCATAAATATCATACGAAGTTCCACGTTTAATCCAAGATAACTCCTTGTTATTGAGGCAATAACCATAGGAATCTATTTGGATGTACTTCATGAGCTCCTCTACATACGCATCTCTTTCAGTGGAAGTATCACAATTCGACTGTAAGTACATCACGGGAGCAAACTCAGTAAGCATATAATTTTTCATTGACGTGCTTACAAAGTATCGTGCACTTGTTACATATTCTAATCCTCTCAAAGGCATCAATGGTAAAGGCACGTCACTGTATCTGCTAACTGTTGCCGAGAAGTTGAACAAATTCAGAGTCTCTTCATACATGAACAATACTTTAGTCGTAGGCGATTCATTGTGTAGGATGCCCCAAATATTTGTACGGTTCCTTGGTAAAGGGAGCTTGTCTAAATAGGGAACAAAGAACAGCAATGCATCGGGATCATCTGTTCGTGAGCCCGGTTGGAACACTTCACACCCAAAAAACCTTGATCCGTTAAAGCAAGCTATTTTGTTCATGGGACGGGTTACGGGATTCCTGACGGAATACCTATATCTGTCGTTATACCACTTTATAATCGGAACGTTCTTAAAATTCCTGGTATATTTTTTTGAATGGTTCAAGTCCACATGGTAACTAGATTTGAGAAGCGAAATCGTAACTAACAAGAAAACACCGAAGGCTATGATGTACCTGCTGACTTTTTGGATCACTTGTATGAAAGCTCGGTCGATCTTCTTTGGTTCTGGACTATCGTGTTGAATCCAAAGCATCCTCTTCAAAATCTTGGAGTAGGTACGTCTACTTTAATATCCTTCAGTGAACGCACTCTGTTTTTCGTATAAGCGGATAAGCTTCAATGGAAGGGCAGCATTGTTCCTATCTATTAAAGTATTTTTTTTTGTATATGTAATCACGATATTCGAAAAATATTATAAAACGACATTGATTAATAGTGACTTTAGTGCCGGTCCGCGAAGGTCCGTGTTGCTCTATGTTTTGATGGCATGACATTAGTAGACAAATAGATGCTTCTTCGAACTTAGAATAAAATGATGATTAAAATCTCTATCACTGAAAACTGCATATTTCTCCCATGTGTCGCTACTGTTGAATGTTATTTTTTATGCCCATTCGAGCAGGCAAAGGGAACTTAGCCCATACAGCCTAGTCTTTGGTCATCTTAATCATTTTTGGAATTAAGGTTTGACATACGTCCTTTTGCCACTTTTTGCTGAGTAAACAAACATATTGTTGCGTTATATTTTTACACTATAACTCTTTGCGCAGCGTTTAAATGCAAAATTGTAGTGTTATATTTATTCCCTAAAGATCGAAAAAGAACTAGAAAAACTAAATATTCAATCAAATCTGCTATTTTCCTAGTGACTGCTTTTCTTTTTCGTAACTCATGCTTCAGACGGGATACTCTTCACGTTGCTCCACATGATAGCTGTCAATATTTAGGAACATTCAAGAGTGCTGCCGCTTACATTTTTTAGCTCCTGTTTCAGCTGATATGTTTAAAACTAGTCATTATGGTCCTGTGAGGAACTCGGTGGCGCAGCGGTAAACGCGCTTGGTCTGCGATTGTTGAAGTTGCAACTTTCGCAAAGGCCGGTCATAGAAGGGGTGACTACAAAAAAAAGTTTTCATCTCGAGCTCCTCCGTGGTTCGGAAGGCACGTTAAGCCGTTGGGCCCGGCTGCATTAGCAGTCGTTAATAACCATCAATCCGCACTGGGCCTGCGTGATGGTTTAAGGCCCGATCTATCAATCCATCCATAGGGAAGGCCCGTGCCCCAGCAGTGGGGGCGTTAATGGGCTGATGATGATGGTCCTGTACACAGGCTTGCTTCTCAAACGGGGAGCGCCGGTACCGGACTTGCACCAGTGAGATATTAATTTATCCACCGAGTTATTAGGTATATTATATTGATTTGTTATTATTAGTTACCAATGAGGTATGTTATTCCATTGCATGTGTAAAATGTATATATGCCTGCAAAGCAAACATTTTGTGAGACGTAATTCGTAACTATAATTGCAACATTTATTTATAACTGTTCCTAAAATACACAATATTTTTTTTTTATCTTTTAACAGTTGGCTCGATCATTATAGATGGCGATACGGCTCACCACCTATCACGTTGGTCTAACAGAAAGCTCGGTGAGGCGTGGGTACTTAGTTCATCTTGCGATAGATATACTTCTCACTACAATAATGAGAATAAAGGCGTGAGATAATGTTATAGTATGTTATGTAATACTTGTGTTTTGCAACTAAAACGTAAACAGGATTACATTATACACAAATATGTACTCATACACACACAATGATTTGATTAGACATTGTAAATTCAGACTTATGGTGAAGATACCAAGAGTTACCTGCCTGTATATTTTTCGCCGTATATTTCGGCAGAGCATTAAACTTTTCCAATCTCGGAAATTATCTAACTTGGTCGGTTTATCTTGTTTGCAGGCACTCAATATTTCATCTCGTTGTGATATTTTATAATATTTATATTGGATCCTATTAAATACTTATCTCCGGTCGTGTTTACTTTTGGAGAGTTCTTATATTTAAATAAAACGTTTTTGTAATATTACTTACTAATAAATATTATAAAACAAAGTCGCCGCGTTTGTCTGTCTGAACGCGATAAACTCAACAACTACTAAACGGATTTTCATACGGTTTTCACCAATAGATTAAGTAAATCAAGAGGAAGGTTTTAGTATACAGGTGTTAGTGATATCTTAACGAATACTGAAGGAGATAATTCAGACCATGATTCTGAGTTGATAGCAAGTGGGATTTTCCGTCGCAAAAGTACGAAACTTAAAATAATTAAATAAAACACTAAAGTCATGAATTTTCCGACAGGAATTTCAACTTAATATCAACTCAGAGTCATGGTCTGAACCATCCATTTCAGTATTCGTTACGATGTCACTAATACCCTGTATAATTCGGTAATTAACCGCGTAAAGCCGGAGCGGAGCGCTAGTACAATATTCAAAACCGCACCAAATTCTTCTGTACTTACTTACCTACTATGTCGTAGAAAGGGTGATGTACACCCTTTAGATTTTTTGTTGTATATTCTGATTCTATATCGCTATTGATGTGGCGCATACGACGCCAAAGGGCTTAGCACCGTAAGCGCGCGACTCTTTCTCGCCTCGACATACGTCACCCGTCAATCTCACACAGAACTGCACAGAAAGAGACAGACGATCTCTGTTGTGGCGAGAAAGAGTCGCGTGCTTACGGTGCTAGGCCTAAATTAATTAAATTCTATACTCTTGCGATGGAAAATTCTACTTGATATTAACTCAGAATAATGAGCTGAATCATTCCTCTCAGTATTCGTTACGATGTCACTTACACCCCATACAAGTTCATACAGGTAGCCATACAAGTAGGTATGGGTATTAGTGACACCGTAACGAATACTGAGGGGAATGGTTCAGACTATGATTCTGAGTTGATATCAAGTGGAATTTCCTGACGGAAAATTCATTAAAATTTTTGTGTCTTTTTAATTATTTTCAGTTCCATACTTTTGCGACGGAAAATTCCACTTGATATCAGCTCAGAATCATAGTCTGAATCATCCCTCAAAGTTTTCGTTACGATGTCACTAACACCCTGTAGGTTTGGTGTTCCGGAGTCTTTATTTTTTTATTGACTTTTACTAATACTGCGTTTATATTTGTTTCAGGTAAGGTTTTCAGGAAAGGATATAGCAAATACAAATACAATCTGCAGTTGTTCAACACATAAGATCACACCTGATATATACTTTTGTGCATAATAAGTAAGTCTTCTTCTTCTATCGTGTGGGTTATACATATACATACATATATATATATATATACATATACATAACATAAACAGCCTACATACGTCCCACTGCTGGGCACAGGCCTCCCCTCAATCAACCGGAGGGGGTATGGAGCATACTCCACAACGCTGCTCCAATGCTTGGTGGAGGTGTTTTTACGGCCAATAGCCGAGACCAACGGCTTTACATGCCCTCCGAAGCACGGAATCATCTTACTTTTACGGACAATCAGGTGATTCAAGCCTGAAAGTCCTTACCAAACAAAGGACAGTCTCACAAAGTGATTTCGACAATGTCCCCGTCGGGAATCGAACCCGGACCTCCAGATCGTGAGCCTAACGCTCGCGGCTATTATCTTCAATAATATAATATATGAAGTTTGCCGCAATATGCTTTGATAGGATGTCATTCATTATCCATATAAATCCATGGAGATCGTGTATTCGTTCCCAGCAGGAGTGCGTATAATAAATATGCCATGATTACATGCGCCCTGTTTACGAGAGATAATAAATATGAAGATCTTGTAAGGGGATAATTCCAAGAAAATCTAATGTGATACGGCTAAAATGAGTAAACTGTTAAACAAACAATCTCACAATCAGAAAACACGTGACAATTTAGTATGATTTTATTACTATGTATTTTTAATAAAAACATAAATTATACATTGTTTTAAGTTTACGCGGTTATTATCATAATCCGTGATCATGGCACTTGCAACAGTGTCGAAATATCGGGAGTCTCATATCCCCATTTAAACGCGGTAAGAACCCGTTGTTATGTGCTTTAATTAAAACATAAATTACCTACTTATTACACAAACAACATAAGTCATTTCATAATTGGTACGTATAAATATTATGTAGTTTTACATAAAGTCACCCCTTGGTTCGAATAGATATTTAAATGTTTTTATAAAGTCAACCCCCTGATCGCTACTAGGGTAGATAGAACCATAAGCAACATAAAAATCTACTTTTGATTCTTATTATTTTTGACGTGACTTATTGAAGGTTTGCCTCAGATGGCCTTAACTACTTGGCCGGACAAATGAGAAGCACTGATGACTCTCAACCGGTACAGAAATTTAAGACGTGTACGTGTTGTTTTATTATTTGTTTAAAACTTTAACTTGAATGTTGTATACGCCTGTAATGGTATCTCTGCAGGTGGGATACCTGGCTGATGGTTGCGATGAGTGTGAGTGTGGAGTATCGCCACAAACTATGGCTCACCTTTTATGCTGTCCTAAATGCCCTAACACCTGCAGTGTTAAAGAACTTCACGAAGCCACTGACAATGCCAGCGTGGCCAATTACTGGTCAGCAAAGATTTAATATCGATTGACATCGACTCGCAAAGATGATGGTATATATAACATACGGTCATTGTCTGTTGAATTAAACATGTATTTTTTATGTATATACCGATGGTGTATCTTAAATAAATAAAATAAATAAAGACAATAGGTTTGAGAGTGCCCAGTACGGCGTGAACGTCGGCACAGGACGCCGTCTGAGAGCGTAATAATATTTGAAAGAATCAATCGACCTTAGTGGGAGGATAGCGATAAGAGATAAATAAGGGAATTTGTCCACCACGCCGCCAGCGAGTCAGTGTCGGTGGCGGGAAAGCTCATATACATCGCCATATGTTTGTTTGCGCCGCCGTTACCCCTCTTGCCGCTCGACTCGCATCTCCCTGAACTAGGCCTTAATTTCCTTCTCAACAAGGGCCGCGCACTCAAACGACAAAATTTTATTAACTTCCATCAAACCACGTAATAAATAATTGTGTATTACAAATTATACCTGTCTTTTAAATAAATTGCTTGTGGAATTGAATTGAGCCCCACAATTTGACGGCCCGCCACTTTTCAGTGTGCTCTATCCTTTTCCAACTTCAGAAAAGCGTCATTCTTCGTCTCTGTCTACCGTGGAATATAATTTCTCGCGCTAAAGCTTTCAAATTGACGATTTGGGATGTAATTGAGCTTTTTTTGGTGGTTTATATTCTCGAATAATATAAATAATATGTAATAAATATGCTTGTCTAACGAGATGGATTTATTATACCTATCGGGCTGGTAACCTGTTTCTAAAGTAGTCCTCTGTGTATAAAGTACCTAGTACTTTCCAAATAAACGATGTTACTTTTAAACCTATAATTTTTCTAATGTTCGCGTTTGTAAGTAAATACACTTTCACATATCGTCGCCTTGTGTGTGTGTGTGTGTGTGACAGCCTTTTTGAAAAATCACATTCTGATGCGATTTTCTACATTAAAACCTCGTTTAAGGATTTTCCAGGCTACTTTCTCCAAAAACAATAGAGATGGCGTTGTTTTAACGTGATAATTACCTATTTTCTCATTACTCGGGTACATAATTAATTATTCCAAAATACAATGTAATGGCAGAAGCATAATATGTAGGTTGTAGTTTAGGATTATGTGAAACTTGTATAGAAAAATCCTAAAAAACACAAGTGGAAATAAATGTTTATTAGTAGGAAGTTACCTGAAAGTAAAAATACCTCAATATATTGCGTTGAATTTCTCAGTACATAATTTTTTGAAAAATGTAGAAATAAATAGAAGTATATTGTTTTTATTTTTATATTGAAAGTATAAAATAGCAATAAAACGCATATCCAGTGAAAATATTTGACTGAGCAATTTTCCGAGGTAAGTTACATTAAAATAACATAATTATTATTTTTTGTCATCATCATCATCAGCCCATTAACGTCCCCACTGCTGGCGTACGGGCCTTCCCTATGGATGGATAGGGAGAAAGAAGGTAGGATCTCCCTATCCATCCATAGGGAAGGCCCGTTATTTTTTGTATATTTCACAAATTATTTTCATACTTAACATGGATATTCCTGGCGAAGAAAATTAGATTAAGCATTTTTATGAAGAAAGATATGAAGGATTTATGAATTAAGGTAAAAATACTTAACTTCCGGTATCATTTTTTTTTGGATATTTATAAAGTATGTTTATTTCTATTTTCGCTTGAAGGAAGTATAAGATATACATTCTCTAAGATTTTATGTGTAATATTTTTTTTTTATAATGTTTGTCTAATGTTACAGTTCTTTTCTTTTGATATTTAATAAAATAATAATTGTCTGTTGAATTCGTATAGCAATTATACTTGTTTTATGCCAATTAATTATTAATGAGTATAATAATTGTAATGTGCTAATTAAGTCTCGTCGACTGAGGAATTGTTGTTGGGGTCTATTAGCTTTCTTTCCTACACTAAATATAATATGTAACAACAAAACGTGTTTTACGTTTTCAAAAAGGCGTTAAGTAGTTTTTTTCACTCTTCTTATTCTTATCGTGTTGGTTATGAGGTGAATTACAACCTCATCAACCCTGTTGTCAGGGTTTATTGACCCGCCAAAGGCCCTTGACATGGCTCATGTAACGACTACATACTTACATCAGTAAGTAGTAACCGGGACCGACAGCTTAACGTGCCTTCCGAAGCACGGATCATCTTACTGTCGGACAATCAGGTGATCAGCATGTAATGTCCTAACCAAACTAGGGATCATAAAGTGATTTTTGTGATATGTCCCCACCGGGATTCGAACCCGGGGCCTCCGGATTGTGAGACCGACGCTCAACCACTGGACCACAGAGGCCGTTGTGTTTTTCACTATAAGGCAAGGATATATACAACCTACATCTTAGCGCGCCTCAATCGGGGTTTTACACAAACACTCGCTTCCCGACTCAGGACCATAGAATAATACCACGTATAGAACGGACACTCTCCGCTCCGCACCAAATCATTTCGCGCCTCAAGTTAGATTTACCTCACCCCCTCTGCGTCTCACTTTAAGTGGTCGTAAGTCGCTAAGAAGTAAGTGGGAGCGCGCGGACTATCTCGCTCACGCACGCGTATGCGCTAAGGCACGCGTTTAGAATGAGATTTTTTTATGGAGTGTCCAGTGTGTGCCGTAACACTGCTTGTATCACCTCTATATAAATTTAGGTTTATTTATTTCCACACACAACTAACACTAAGAAGGAAGCTGTATTCTGTGGCTCTTGAGTTGTTTATTATTAGGTATTTTGTGTGTTCTATTTATGTAAGTAGGTATACTTATATATAGATATATAGGTTAGGTATACATATTTGTATGTATGTTATATATTTATTTGCATATACATTGTTTTAAGTTTACGCGGTTATTATCATAATTAAAACAGACAGATATGTCTGCCCGTAGAAAATTATGGATCTACCTACTCCACTCCAATCTCATCAGTCATCCCGTGATCATGGCACTTGCAACAGTGTCGAAATATCGGGAGTCTCATATCCCCATTTAAACGCGGTAAGAACCCGTTATTATGTGTTTTAATTTATTTGCATATATTTATTGGTAAGTCGTACTTATAGTTTGTACCCGCAATGTTTCAATTTTTTTAATTTTTCCTCCACATATGGTTGTCTGGAAGAAATCGGATTCAGCGATGAGGCCGCCATTTGCCATGTACTTAGTTAAGAGTATTTTTGTAATTATTTCTTTTTATTTTGGTGCAATGAAGTGGATTTGTATTGTATTGTATTAAGGCTGCCGCAGGATCTAGCCAACTAGGGCCCAAAATAGAAACACTGGTCGCTTACCTAAAAGGATACCGATACACAACAAGAAGTGCTTATTATCCAAGGGTGATAGATTGCACGCAAAAGGGAACAAGAATAATATATTTCCGAGAATGAGTTCTTAGCAAGTACTAGGTTGCCCTGAATATCATCATCATCATCAGCCGTATGACGCCCACTGCTGGGCATAGGCCTCCCCCAAGGATCTCCACGACGATCGGTCCTGCGCTGCCCGCATCCAGCGGCTTCCCGCGACCTTCACCAGATCGTCGGTCCACCTTGTAGCGGGCCTACCCACTGAGCGTCGTCCGACACGTGGTCGCCACTCCAGAACCTTTCCGCCCCATCGGCCATCGGTTCTCCTCGCTATGTGTCCTGCCCACTGCCACTTCAGCTTTGCAATTCTTCGAGCTATGTCGGTGACTTTAGTATATCAACCCCCTGAATATATCAACTTACTTTATTAAGTTCGTCGCCAGAAGATTTCACCGGTTATAAATTAGTCTTCCCGGAGAATTAAGTACATTCCTGGTTATTTCTGAAAAGGCAGAAACCTAGAAAGTAACATAATACGCCCTGAATTTATCTGCTCACTTTATTAAGTTAGTTGTGCGAAGATTTTTTCGTTGTAAATTAGTTTTTCGTAAGGGCTATATCTCACTAGGACACCCAGGTGGCGCCTGCAAAGTTTGGTTTGTGGTCTGGGCCGTTCGCCGCGGTCATGAACGAGTTCCGCGCGGTCGGGTCGCTGGAATAATCCACCGCAGTGGGGGCTGCTGGTGCGGCTCTTCTTGTCCTGGTCAAGGGCCCAGTACCCGCCCTCGTGTTGCGCAGCTCGCGCAGTTTGACCGGGCAGGAAAGGCTGTTCGCCGGGTGTGTTCCCCCGCAGTTTGCGCAGGTTGCAGGTTGGGCAATCAGCGGGCAACAGAGGCAGCGGGCAACAGGGGGGGGGGGGGGGGAGAAACCTAGCTTAGACGCTGGTGGAGCGGAAAGTTGCAGTTCTGTACGTAGTATTATTCCTTATTGTATGCCCCTGGTTACGCAACTTTGTTGCCGGCAACCGAATCCTAAAGTTTTTCCCGTTGGCGGCGCAACCTATGTCATAGTTAGAAAGGGTCCTAAAAAGTAGGTACGGTCACGAGCATTAATATGTATACACTTTGGTACCATGTCACATTAACTTTTCTGACAAATTGTACTGTAAGTATCATAAACTGCCTATATACGTCCCACTGCTGGGCACAGGCCTCCCCTCAATCAACCGGAGGTGGTAACTGTAAGTATCACTAAATGTCAAATATGTTAGTGCGACGGAGTCTTAAAATGGGTACATTATATTGCTCATGACTGTACATAGGTATAGTAACATTATGAAACAGTGTTTCTAGCTGGTGCTGGAATGAAGGCACAGCAAAACAGAGCGCGTAAAGCGACAGATTTTCCCAGGTCAGACAAATTCCTGAAATTGTATTACCACGTTTTTAATAACGCGAGCCCTGTGCTGATGTTTTTCTTGCAGCTACTTTTCCTCAATTATGCACGTTAAGAAGCTGCAATAGTTTTAGGCGGATAAGACGTTCGACAATATCGACATTAAGTGGGTTTTTCCGTCGCAAAATACTTGTTTTGACGGAAAATTCCACTTGATATCAAATCAGAATCAAGATCTGAATCATGTCTCAAAGTTTTTCTTTCGGTATCACTAACACCCTGTTTATTTATTTTCTGATTATTTGTGGGTTCGCCCACGCTGTAAGTACTTCGAAGATGAGGGTAACTACCTTCATCTTAACAACATACGTAACATACGTAAGTACGAAGGCCGGAAGGTAGTAACATGATCCGTGCTTCGGAATGCACGTTAAACTGTCGGTCCCGTTTACTACTTACTGATGTAAGTATGTAGTCGTTACATGAGCCATGTCAAGGGCCGTAATGGGGCTTAATAACCCTGACACCAGGGTTGATGAGGTTGTTAATCCACCTCATAACCACGATGAGAAGAAGAGACTTACGAAGGTATATCAATTTTAATATTCGTAGATATCTTCGCATTAGCTCAGTTTACATTCGGTTTTCTTGGATACTGCCAACCACCAGTGGCTAGGAATTGGCACGGAACCAAACTTGTGTACCTGAGACTGCCAAAACGGATATTTGGTGAAAATTTTACTGAATTTAGTGAAAACTGCTGTTTAGTCGCTTTTATTTGTCTAACACACCGTAATACGATAAAATTGAAAGGCTCTGTGCTTCTTAGTCATAATTTGCCAGCAATGTGCTCCTACGCTGGGCTTATACCGAAGAAAAGAGCTTTCCGGGAATTTCGTCGCTTGAGCGTTTATCGATAAATTTTATAAGTCGTTTAGGGAAATTAGGGTTTAAAATATGATAGCAAAGGTAGTTGTTATAATCAATATAGGATTAATTATGGCACATGCCTCCCGTAAATCAATCGGAAGGGGAATTTGACAAAATAGGTAACTTTCATTGAATAGAAATAGTTTATTATAAATTTACACACAAAAAAAAGACAATCAACATCATATCACCACTAAACAATTAATACAAAAAAAGCAAGACGGATGTTTGTCGAAATGATCATAAGGTGGTGGTGGACGTCCTGAGATAAAAGGGCCTCACTCAGCACAAGACGCGGCGTGAACCACGACGCTGATATTATGTGGACCCTGTTTGTTGGGTGACGCACGAACATCGTGTTCCATAAACATGTGTTAATGGTGTACATTCATTATAATGTAATACCAAATAGAAAGAAAGAAAGAAAATATTTATTTCCATATTGGACGCCACATTTACAAACTTAAATTACAGAAATAATAAAAAAAAAACTAAACAAAAAAACAAATAATTACAGACATTAAATACACAATGGAGGCGCCCAAAATAAATGATCGGAGATTTCCGGTACCTTATTCTATGCTGTAATACTTATATTGAACAAATTAAACAAAAAGAGCGTACTCTCATCTGAAAGGCCCCTGGTGTTGCGAGAGTCTATGGGAGTAAAGTAGTTTCCAATTAGTCAAATCAGTTACTTTTTTCTAGACGTCAATACACGAAATTACTTTGGAATCCGTATGAAAAAGAAACCTGTGACGTCATAGAAAAACTGACAAAATGTCACACATTTTATTTCATTTTTCTTTATTTAAATTTATAAATAAGTTAAATAGAAAAAATAAATCATTTTTTGTTGATCTGTCTTTATTTAGTAATCGGAATTTCATAATTTATCTTTGACCTAGGAAACTACCCATTTGCTTACCACCAAGCGATAAGTCTGCTCGTTTGCTCCCTATATTATAAAAAAAATATGGCAAGGTCGTTAAAGTAACTCCCCTCATTTGGCACTGGTCCAATGTTGCATTTGCCTTCACTTGGTTTGTTTAGACACACGGAGAGTCCTCACGGAGGACAGAGGGCTCACAAAACAAAGCAGGGAGTGCCTTCCCTCCTCACATTGTTAAAGTGCGCTTGGGAGGGCTGAGTTTTGAATTTAGAACTAGACGAAGGCATGTTTGTGAATTTTCTAGATTGTTTATTAAGTTTTTCTTGCATCGATTTTATGGATCAGGATAAGTATATATGGGCAACGTGATACAATTTTGTCACGGTAATTTTATCGATTCTGACGATATAATTATGTCGTTTTGTCGGTTGGTGCTAATATGTGACCTCTAATAAGACATGTCCTTCTGTCAAAATACGAACAAAATCACGTGGCACTCATGTTAGGGAAAAAACAAACTTATCGATATCGAAAAATTGATTGAATCGATCGATAATTTTATCACATCGGGCCAGCCATCGGGCTGGTTTTCCCTTCTAAACCCCATGGATTCAATCGTGTTACTTTCACTGATTTCATAATTCATTATAACTGTTTTTACTATTTTAATCGTTTGTGGTATCTATTTTAATGTATGGATTTTAAATCTGAAATAAATGATATTATTATAACTCATTGATTGGCATAAGTGAAAATTGTTTTTGGGTTTTGAGCATTGTCCTTTGACACTTCATGATATTCAACGTATATGGATGCTACTCGTATCTGGCTATTGGGAAATGGACCATAAGACAACTCCTAGAAAGGTTGAAACCACAGAAACACTGTGAATGATGTCTTCTATCGTGTGAGTTGTGAGGTGGACCAACTCCATCAACCCTGGTGTCAGGGTTACTATTGATTGAAGGCCCCTGACACATTGGCCCCTGTTACATGAGTAGTCGTTACTACTAATTTACATCATTGAAGTCAGCGGGACCACCGGCTTAACGTGCACTGATCATCTTTCTTTTGGACAATCAGATGATCAGCCTGTAATGTTCTACTAAATATAAACAGGATGTTTAAAAGAAAGGCCAGGTCAAGGGTATTCTAAACCGGCGAGCATGCATGAAGACTGATGAGCGTGGAGGTATCCAGGAATGAGTCATCATCATCTCCCTAGCATTATCCCGTTTTTCACAGGGTCCGATTACTTAATCTGAAGATTTGACCGGTCCGGTTTTTTACAGAAGCGACTGCCAGTCTGACTCTCCAACCCGCGAAGGGAAAACCAGCCCAATACAGGTCAAGTCACATACCTCCGAAAATGGATCCAAACTAGGGATCACAAAGTGATTTTCGTGATGTGTCCCGGGACATTTGAACCTGGGATCTCGTGAGCCCATCGCTCAAACCATTAAACCACGGAGACCGTTGTGAATGATGTGATTGACATACACAACCATAGATGTTGAGTGAAGACAAATAAAATTTCGAGCGACGACGTTGCAATCACAGCTTATCGGGTTCCACAACAATTTCACGGCGCATTTCCCGTTCGCGTTGGCAACATTTCATTCCGCTTGGAGGCTTCATGAAATGACAGATTGGTTATTTGTTTACTGATTACATTTTAAAAAGGCACGATGGAATATCCTTTTGCTCTATGATGTGTAAAGTTAGTTATTCTGAGGAACGTTCCATAATTACCCGCATAATTACAGGGAGTTAGTGACATCGTAACGAAAACTTTGGGGCATGATTTAGACCATCATTCTGAGAGTTATCAAAATGGATTTCTCGTCGGAAAAGTATGGAACTGAAATTAATTAAAAAAAACACTTAAATTTTCATGAATTTTCCGACAGGAAATTCCACTTGATAGCAACTCAGAATCATGGTCTGAATCATCCTCCTCAGTATTTGTTACAGTGTCACTAACACCCATACCTACTTAGTTGGTTACCTGTATGTATTTATACCGGGTGTAAGTGACACGAATACTGAGAGGGATGATTCGGCTCATTATTCTGAGTTAAAATCAAGTGGAATTTTCCATCGCAAAAGTATAGCATCGAAAAAAAATCATGAATTTTGCGACGGAAAATTCCACTTGATATTAACTCAGAATCATGGTCAGAATCATCCGCCTCAGTATTCGTTACGATGTCACTAACACCCTGCATTATCTATAACGCAGGCTGATCATCAAATTCTCCTGATTCATGGTTTCTGCCGACCCCGGTATAGGAACAGCGCGAAGACACGTGCAATTGCCATTGGAAGTAAATAACGATCGATCTTGTATCTCGGAGGGAGGCCTGAGGTCGACAGAGTCAAGGATAGTTCTAATGGAGGGCGAGCCTTGAGACCTCTTGAGAGGGTAAATATGAAGCGAAGATTACTTTATATACTTACTTCGACCAAGTTGTCAACCAGCTGGGAGTTAGTAGAACGCTTGCCTCTCACTTTGAGGTCGCAGGTTCGAATCCAGCACAGGCTGACAGCCCGCAATGTGCTAATTAACCAGGGCTCACAAAGTGATTTTTGTGATATGTCCCCACCGGGATTCCACCCCGGAACCTCCGGATCGTAAGCCCAACGCTCAACTACTATTCCACGGAGGACGTTACTCATAACATATCGAAGCATCACGCATGTATCCCTGAAGGGGTAGGCAGAGGTGTCCAGTTTCTTACACAATCAGTAATATCCCCAAATATCAAAATTAATTATAAATGGAATTCCATAGTCTCTGTTTGCAAAACAATAGGTACATAAACGGTTTTATCCGCAACACGATAAATATATCTTTCTCCTTTTATTTTCCAACCGTGTGAAAAGATTTTGATAAAAATCTAAGTAAAACTCGACGCAATGTGGGCTGAATGTCGAGAACCTTTTTATTCTAATGGAAGATTTAACTTGAGGTTTCAGCTTGAGATATATACCCGAAAAGGTTTCTTAACACTTGATTGATTCCGTGGGTTTGGAAGTTAAAGAGTTATCTTGGAAGATTCGCTTTGCTTCAAGTTTACGTATTTGTTTAAATTAATTTTGTTTGATAGGATTCTAATTGGACGGAACGGGTTACTAATGAAGAAGTGCTAGAAAGAGTAAACGAATATTGAGAGTCATTAAGGACAGAAGAGGCAAGGTGATTTGACACTTAATAAGACACGACGAATTTATTAAAAACATCATAGAACAGAAGATAGAATGAAAGAAAGGAATAAGGAAAACTAAGAAGAGCTCACATGGAACAAATTAAAGAGAAGGCGAACGTCGTGTCTTACGTATATATAAGGAATTTAAGGAACTCAAAGAATTGACTCTTGATAAACAAGAGTGGAGAATGCTGCAGTTGCTTTAATCCAGGTCAAAATTTGTAGTCGTTTTACCCGGATTAAAATTAATTTACAAAATCGCGTTTTTTTTTAAGAAAATCACATTGGTATGTGATTTTTTACTATAAGGTGACGTTGTAAAAAAAAAAACCTTATTTTATTAGAAAGAAAGAAAAAATATTTAATCGACATACTTATTGGTTTCACATATTAAAACAAAATAATACAATTATGAATGTGTGCCGAAACGGTTCCACCTCAGCATAATGCCATAGCCTACTATGACGCTGATTTTCAGTTGGAACCGATAAGGTAATCAGGTAACACATTATACAAAAAAAATGGACACGAAGTCTAAGCATATTTTGAAGTTTCTAATTAATTAAATATATATTAAAAAAAAAAACTAAAAATGTTTGTATTCTTATATGTCAGTATTTAGTATGTAGTGCAAAATATATAAGTAGGTATCTAAGATAAATATTTTATAAAAACTATTTTTATTATTATAATAAACTGCCTATATACATCCCACTGCTGGGCACAAGCCTCCTCTCAATCAACCGGAGGGGGTATGGAGCATACTCCACCACGCTGCTCCACTGCGGGTTGGTGGAGGTGTTTTTACGGCTAATAGCCGGGACCAACGGCTTAACGTGCCCTCCGAAGCACGGAATCATCCTACTTTTTCGGAAAATCAGGTGATTCAAGCCTGAAAAGTCCTTACCAAACAAAGGACAGTCTCACAAAGTGATTTCGACAATGTCCCCATCGGGAATCGAACCCGGAACTCCAGATTGTGAACCTAACGCTCTAACCACTAGACCACGGAGGCTGTTATTTTTTATTATTATTATTTTATAGGATGTAAGAGGCTCCAAATGACACCTTTCGGAGCCCAAGCCAACCTCGCCTGCACGCGGTACATCCTGCTGTTCAACGAAAGAGGCTCTGGCGACCCACCAACACGCACTGGACCAGCGCGGTGGGCTTATGGTCCAAACCCCCCCTTTGGGGGAGGCCTATGCCCAGCAGTGGGCGTGGTACGGCTGATGATGATGATGATGATGATTATTTTATATTTACTTGTTGAATTAATATGTTATAACACGGCATTGGGATTTCTAAGTGTTCTTTATTCGGAAGCTTTTATTAGTGAAATTTTGATTAACGAAGCCTTTTTCTCATTCATAATGTCGCCTTTGTGAGATCAAGTGCTAGGATCTGGGCGAGTCTTATCTATCACTTCAGATCTAAAGAGATGCTGAGTTGTCGGAGGAAATCTAGAGTAGAGGGGCTTCCGATATTAAACCACTTGCAAGTTTATCGCTTTAGAAATCTCTGGAGGGATCTTAGATGCTAATGTTATAATTTTATACCTCTACATGTAATGTAGGACTTTAACACGTGTATTACCTCCTAAGGTGGACTAAGGGTGGTATTAATAAACGAATCTCAGCTGAGACTGCCCTCAAGATCATGCTCAAGTCTCTGTTTTTATATGAGAACTGTCACATTGACATGATCTTGAGGGCAGTCTCGAAGCTGAGACTAGTTTATTAATACCACCATAAGAGTGAATAAAATAAGATAAACTTAATTTAATGTCACAGCCTCCGTGGTCTAGTGGTTAGAGCGTTAGGCTCACGATCTGGAGGTCCAGGTTCGATTCCCGATGGGGACATTGTCGAAATCACGTTGTGAGATTATCCTTTCTTTGGTAAGGACTTTTCAGGCTTGAATCACCTGATTGTCCGAAAAAGTAAGATGATTCCGTGCTTCGGAGGGCACGTTAAGCCGTTGGTCCAGGCTATTCGCCGTTAAAACACCTCCACGGGGCCACCAAGGGGCATGTATTGACGTACTTAAAATATAAAATTATATTTTGTTGGATGCCAACACACAGGACATACCGTACCAAAAATGCATTTTTCAGGAATATGGGTTTCCTCACGATGTTTTCCTTCACCGCTGAGCACGAGATAATTATTTATGATCAAACGTGAATTCGAAAACAAATTCGAAAATCAATTGGTTTAAGCCTTCTCGGATTCGAACCTGCGACCTCAAATTGAGAGTTAACCGTTCTACCAACTGGGCTACCACGACTCTTCGACGTAATACCGTTCTAACGTAATATTATTCTTTATTCAATAACCATAATTCCGTAATAATATTTAATATCAAATGAATTTAATTGAATTTTGTAATAGCTGTGACGTGTAATTATTATTATCAATAAATTGCTATGATTATGAAATATCAATTCAGTCTATTCATGTGTTCGTACCCGTCTGTTACACGTGTAACTTGCTTAATCCTGATAAAAATTTAGACAATTCTGGCAAATGCCAACCCCATTTAATGAGATGGCATCTACGTAATATTGTCCACTGGGCAATGTGCCAAGAGTAAAACAGCGATTTAATGTTTGCTGGAAGGATCCGAATTCCATTCAATGATAGTATTAACACGCAATGTGTATGAACCACATATGGGGCAAAAAAATTGAAACTCATACGTGCATGGCCCATATGTGGGGCACATGTTTTCATCCCATAGTGTGTCTATGTACATAAATTCCAATGTGTTTATCAAGATATAACATTGCACGTGAGGGGTTGATATGTAATTTTCACAGTTATACAGTGAACGTGTTAATTGGTACAATATAATTATCATTACAATAAGATTATACATGTATGTATCTATACAGTAGGTACCTATATAAAAGTCACATTTGTGGAACTTGGGGAAGTTAGAAGACAACTTTAGACCCAGGCGTGAGGTAAGGTCAAGCATAGAAGCATTTTTAGGGTCCTGATCATTTTGTTGTCCGTCAGTCTGTCTGTCAATAAGGCCACCATTTGCCATGTAATTAATTAATAGTATTTTTGTAATGATTTGTTTTTATTTTCGTGCAATAAAGTGTATTTGTATTGTGTTGTATTGTATTGTATTGTAAATACCCTTTTTTCGGGAACACGTCGAGTTATCAAGTTGAAATTTACATCTACTTAATAATTGTGTCTGCCTCGAATTAGAAGCTAGAATTTTACTGCAATCTAAAGATACGTAATTTTTTGTCCATATTTTAATAAATTTGCATTTCGCAGGGGAATCAAATTCTATGGGGTACCTATTTGGCAAGAAGGAAGGTCGAACTCACACTTGGCTTTTTTTGTATTTCAATTTAAACCAAAATACGTTTCTTGAAACTGGAAATCTAGCCTTGACTCATACTCATTTATTCATAAAAAAATTAATTTTACATGTCAAATGTTAACTTATATTATATCAAAGATAGTTACCACTTTGGACGTTTGCAAGTCTGAACTCAGACCTCAGTCTATATTTAAGCAACGCTATGGAATAGAAGGTATTTCCTATCCTATTCTCTGTCTGTCTCTACATAGTTAAGGCGATGCGACGCGACGGCGGGCGTTTGAGAAACCGCATTTGAATCGCAAAGTGTCACGCTAGTTAGGTGGTACTTAAGTGGTTTTCTTCAGACACAGTACCTACCTGCTTCTCTTTCATTGACATTTAGTAATAGGGTAGTTTCCAACTAGTCAAATCAGTTGCTTTTTACTAAACGTCAAAACACGAAATTACTATGTAATTTGTATGAAAAAACAACTTGTGACGTCATAGAAAACGTGATAAAATGTCGCACTTATTATTACTTCTTTCTTTATTAAAATTTATAAGTAAGTTAATTAGAAAAAAGAAAACGTTTTTGTCACCTTTAGATCTGTCTTTGTTTAGCATAGGGCAATACGGACCTTTTTTTTTGTTTTTTTTGACGTGACTTATTGTAGATTTGCCGCAGATGGCATTAACTACTTGGCCGGACAAATGGGGAGCGCTGATGGCTCTCACCGGGTACAACGTTTAAGACAACAGGCCTGAGGGTGCCCAGTTGGGCGCGAACCTCGGCTCAGGGCGTCGTCTGAGAGGAAAAATATTTGAAAGAATTAATCGACCCTAGTCGGTCGATAGCGATAAGCGCAGAATGAGGGAAATCGTCGACCATGCCGGCGGGGTTGGTATCGGGGCAATACGAACCACTTCCCCTTTCCATTTAGTAATCAGAATTTCATAATTTATCTTTGATCTAGGAAACTGCCCAATTAGCCGTTTCTGGGGTCTGTCTTTTTCGTTTTCCTCTATCAGACGTGTCGTGCTCAGATATATTGCAGAACAATGAGATTTTTACCAGTTCTGGACAGTCTTGAGGGACGGGGCTGGCATAACAAACTTTGTTAAAAGCCCCTTAATAAAAAAAATGAATATGGAACGAAGTTACCCGCTGACATAGCATTACAAAATACCCCAATATTATATAATTAACATAACATAAAATCACCACTATATTCCAGTTGAGGTAGTCAGAGGTAACTAACGGCCTCCGTGGTCCAGTGGTTGAGCGTTGGGCTCACGATCCGGAGGTCCTGGGTTCGAATCCCGGTAGGGACATATCACAAAAATCACTTTGTGATACCTAGTTTGGTTAGGACATTACAGGCTGATCACCTGATTGTCCGAAAGTAAGACGATCCGTGCTTCGGAAGGCACGTTAAGCCGTTGGTCCCGGTTACTACTTACTGATGTAAGTACGTAGTCGTTACATGAGCCATGTCAGGGGCCTTTGGCGGCTCAATAGTAACCCTGACACCAGGATTGATGAGGTTGGTAATCCCCCTCACAACCCACACGATAGAAGAATAGAAGAGTTAGAGGCACATCCATCACAGGATGAATTAAGTACCGACACCTCAGCGAGCTTTCTGTAAGACCAACGTGTTAGGTGGTGAGCCGTATCGCCGTCTATAATGGTCGAGCCAACTGTGTTCGTGAAAACTGCACTAAGTTAATAACTCATTTTCATAATTACGAGTACATAATTCAATTTAAAAGCACTTTTCTTAATTCACGGGCTAAGATATAAAACAAACGTTTGCATAATATTATTTCTTGTTTTATTTATAAAGGAATAAATATTTAACATTACAAAAAACACCAGACAAAAATATCGTTTAGTTTATAATTACGAGAAAATTACATTCTAAACCATTCCCAAGCATACACTTTCTAGCAATTTAAGTGTATTCACGGATACTTTATTCTGTTTATGTCTGGGTTGGGACTGTTGTAAGCGATAAGCGTTCTTGTTCTTTTCTCTTGTGGGTTGAGAGTTGAATGACCGGCCTCATCAACTTGGTGACAATAAAAAAGGACAACGACAAAATATATACAACTAGCATGGATCTCGCGGAATTGATATGACTTATTGTAGATTTGCCGCAGATGGCATTAACTACTTGGCCGGACAAATGGGTAGTGCTGAAGACTCTCACCCGCTACAATGTTTAAGACAACAGGCCTGAGGGTGCCCAGTTGGGCGCGAACCTCGGGTCAGAGCGTGGTGTGAGAGGAAAAATATTTGAAAGAATTAATCGACCCTAGTGGGTCGATAGCGATAAGCGCTGATTGAGGGAAGTCGTCGACCACGCCGGCGGGGTCGGTTTAGGGGTCCTGAAGTGTTTGGTGTCGCGAGTTGATTGGCTGCATCTATGGCTAGAGTAATCGGGTCGTCGGGATCGTATATTACGTCCTTCGGACGCCGATACTTTTCGGTACCGTCCCTAAGCAATGTATCCCACATTGCATTCCCCACTTACAATTCGCCACCTGCCGCCACTCAGACTGCACTCTCAAACGGAGCAGTTCTTACTTAAATTGAACAAGTACTAGAAGCGGCTAATACGGTATAATTAATTCGAAGCTCTTATCTTAGGGCAGCGGACGTTGTTTGTCAGCACTTTGTGCTACACTCCCCACTAAATAAACGGCATAGCATTGAATAAACATTTTGACTGAGTTGTCTTTTGTTTCCCGGATTTGTCTGTGTGTGTGATTTAATGGCAATATTCTCGCCCCCTATTACATGACACTTACATAGCTGGCGAAGAGTGAGTGTACTATGCACCTCTGATCATCCCTTCGAGGTTATAAGCACGATGATGCGCAGATGTCAAATTGCAATATTGCTTTCTTAGATTAATTGCTTCGATTTGGCCATTTTGACCCCCCAGAAGACAAACCACCAGTTTATGCATCTTTGTGGGAGCATAATATGTGTGTGGAAAGTGTGAGTACTGAGATGACGACTGACAGAAATGAACAGGAGAAGAATATATGTCTAACCTAACCTAACCCAACTTAGAGTGGGACATGGGCAGGAGGATGGATGATGATGATGCACCTTTTTTGGGAAACTTGTCGATGAACGTGTTTTCAGAATAGATTTAATTAATTAGTTGAATATTTTCGCAAACTAATTAAAAATAGGTTGAAAGTACCAGAAATAAAAATATTCAGTACTTATGTTTTTAATTAATGGTACGTAAAATAATGTTACAAAAATAAAATAAATAACAAAATTGTTGAGACGTTGTTTGTAAAATTAAAATTGTTTAAAATTGCATGTGTTCCATTTGGTAAACAGATAAGGAATAAGGAAATAGAAAAGAAAGACACATTGATTCGGTGGCGCACATTCACCCAACTATATGTTTTTCGGGTTGACTCTTCTCAAAGTCTATAACGCAATATTTACGACTAAGTACTTCTTTAAAATCCGCATATAGGCTTATATTTGACCACACTCTCACCCAATGGTAAGTGAGGATGTGGACTAGGGTGAATGACGCATACCTAGCAAATATTCACTCAAATAATTAGCTACTACTCCAGCAAACATAACACAATTCAAGTGTTATTCACCAAGATTGCGTATTATGTTCACAAAGATACTCGTATCTTCATTGTAATAAAACAAAAACCTGTGAACTCGTGTCGCCTCTGAAAGAAGTTCAGCATCACAAAAGAGTAACAATAACGTACACTTACTCAAACCGCGGGGAAATAACAAAAGGGATTTTATTACAGCACTGTACCCTTTACTTTGGCCCGCGGTGTACGTAGCGTCTTTGTTTTCTCTGGGCGCTATAATTGCATCCTTCATTTGCGCAAAGAGCTCTCCGCTTTGAAAATAAAATCTCTGTTTCAAACCTACTCTGTTTGGTTAGTAGTGCGGTCTGTTTTACTTAGGTTTCCCAAGATTCCGTGGTCTATTACAGAAGTTTTTTCACGACTGTCTTACAGCGACATATTTGCTGACACAGTTGACTATCGACCATTACGTACAGCGTTATGGTTGATAAAGTTAGTGTGCTAAAATTCGGTGTTTCACGATCTTTTTGTTCATAATTCGATGGCTGTATCTAGCTACCCCAACTGGTTTATAGCTGTGTGCTTTCATTTATTTATTAGGTACCTCATTACGTAATTTTACTATATAAGTACCTTTGCAGTATTGTACTTAAGTTGATAAGAAATAAATCGTATTATTGAGGAGCCGATTCTTTTTTTCTGCTGAACCTGTTGCCTATGTTAATGAGATAAGTAGATAGTCCGGATTACTCAGTTTTTTTTCTATTCATTTTAAATCGTTCTTAGAAGAGCAGGGGAGCTAAGAAGGCCACATTGAAGCAATTCATCTTAAAAAAGCAATATCGTAATTTGATATTTGCACATATAAAAGTAAGTGCGCAATGCAAACAAATGTCAAATAGCAATATTGCTTTTTTAGATGAATTGCAACAATGTAGACGTTTTAGACCCCCTTATCTGCATTATCTGCTAGGTGTGGGATTGTAAAATTAAATACTAGGTACGATAGAACAGAGAAGATCGATTTCTGTTTAATTTATTTGAAAAATTCGAATGCCATCCAATTTTACGCTTTGAATTCTTCTGATGATGTAATCAGAATTTTTCAAATTAACAATACATACATACTTCGAATATGATTCCAAAACATAAATTTCTGTCAGCGCGTAGGTATGATGCGGAAGATTGTTGGTTAACCATCAGAGTATTTGTACACATTAAAAAAGTATAATAAATAAATATAGATATTTCCTTAAAAAGTCCTTTTTTGGGAATATTACGCGTATTTTATGAAGTTCTATTTAGGTTCTAAGTAGAGATGTGACTGATCATTAAATATGTAAATGTATATCCCGGATACGGATCATCACACCACTAGTTCTAAGACTATCTTCAGCTAGTTACATAATATTTTTTTTGTAATTTAATTTTTTTGACGTTCAAAAAGCGCTAACATAACATAACAAATACTTTATTGCACAAACAGGAAAAAACAAAATACAAAACAAAAGAGAAATAGAATACCTAACTAATAACTAACAACTTAATAACTAAACGTAACGTAATAACTTTGTAAGACAATTTTGAAAAATAAATATTTTTGAATTTTTTTTTGAATTTCTCCATATGCTATATATAAATATCCGTTGCGAAAAGAATCTCTTTTTTTAACTTTACATTGTGTTTGCTTAGTGCTGAGATGTAGTGCTTCCGTCTTGGGAGACTGAGTTTAAATTGAGTCCCGTGTTGGTTTAAGACGTCTTTTTATTTGAGCGAGGGAAAAATGATTAGGTCAGGTTACCCCAGCTTTTTACGCGGTCCCAGGAAATAGGGTTTATTAGACTTTATTTAAATAACGGACGGAGGAAATTTGCTTCTATGCTGGAGTGGGAGCTCATAAAAAACATAGAACAGGTTCAGCTGCTTATCTTCTCGTCTCTCGTGAATACTGACAGAGCGATTGTGTTCTTTTTAACATGATGGACAAGTATGGCTACGGGTTATCACAAAGAATTTCTTCAAATATGCCGTCCTGAGCTAAGGTTCGCGCCCAACTGGGCACCCTCAGACCTGTTCTCTTAAACACTGTACCGGGGGAGAGCCTTTAGCGCTCTCCATTTGTTCGGCCAAGTTAATGTCAAATCTACGTCAAAACTTGTCAGACTATGATTCCTCTTTTGGACTCTTAAGTACTTAGGACGTCGTATCAAAAGTTGTCTTATGGAATTACGGACGTGAGTATATGTATATAATAAATTTTAAATTAAGTGCGTTGTGATTGGGCAATTTGCAAAGATCACACGGATTGCTGCATCTTTCCACGAATTATCCATACTAATATAATAAATGCGAAAGTAGCTCTGTTTATTTGTTACTTTTTGACGCTTAAACTACTGAACCGGTTTAGATGAAATTTGCTATGGAGATAGTTTGATACCAAGGGAAGATATACAATATTTTTTATCCAAGAAATCATCTCCTAAAGGGAAGGGCTTAGGGGAAAAAATCTGCTACGCGCGATAACCGAAATCCACGTGGACAAAATCGCGGGTGACAAGCTAGTAAAGAATAAATTCCTCATCATTCCCCTAGCTATTCACAGGGTCCGCTTACCTAATTTAAAGTTTTGACATGTCCGGTTTTTTAAAGAAGCTTTCTACTTTCTACCCAAGGGAAAACCAGCCCAATATAAGACAGTTATGTGTGTAACGTGTTGTGTATATTATTATTGTGTATATATTAATAAATAAATAAAATAAATGAAAAAAGAAGTACATCTATGTAGCCTTGGTGAAATATTAGGCAAACTATTTATCTTGCGGAGTAGGACACGACAAAAGCTGACGGCGACATTATGTTACGTAGGACCTCACGTTAAATACACCGACATACAGACTGTGGACAAAGGCGGATTATCTCGAGTTTGGAGTCATTTGTCTGACACAACTACTTACTGTACACACATGCACACACACTACTATACTACACATGTATACTACATGTACGGTCACGAGCATTGATGTGTGTACACTTTGGTACCATGTCACATTATCTTTTTTGACAAATTGAACTGTAAGTCTCACTAAATGTCAAATATGTTAGTGCGACAGAGTCCTAAAGTGGGTACATTATATCGCTCATGACTGTATACTATACAGAGTGTTAGTGACATCTTAACGAAAACTTTGAAGGATTGATATCAACCCAGAATCATGGTCTGAATCATCCCCCTCAGTATTCGTTACAGTGTCACTAACACCCATACATCGTAACGAATACTGAGGGGGATGATTTAGCTCATTATTCTAAGTTAATATCAAGTGGATTTTTTATTTATTTTTCTTTCTAAAGTATAGAAGTGAAAATAATTAAAAAAAAACTTAAAAGAAATCATGAATTTTACGACGGAAAATTCCTATTGATATTAACTCAGAATCATGGTCTGAATCATCTCCGTTATTCGTTACGATGTCACTAACAGCTTGTATATTGTGTATTTTTATTGGGTTTTTATTTATTCATTTATTAAGTAATACTACATCATATATAATCATAAAAGATTACCAACTAAGACAATTACTAAAATTAAGACCTATATACCTACGTCAATTACAGTGTACATAGCATCTACAAATTAGAAATTATGTTAACAATGCAGTCTTTAAATACTTTTTAATGGCAAAAATGAATAAAATATGAAAAAAAAAATGTTATAATCCGTGATAGACTAACGTTATCCAAGTTACAAACGATTATGGATTGTTTAAGGATAAAGGTTACAACTAAAACCTGACTATGGAAAAATCAAACTGTGAAAAGTACGAAACAAGAAAATATTATGCCTGAAATTCTTCCGAATTAGGAGATAGCCATTCGACCACAATGCCAATCTGTGCTAAGAGTTTGCTTACCACGGCATACGACCTCGGCTATAACATAACATAACAAATACTTTATTGCACAAACAGGAAAAAACAAAATACAAAACAAAAAAGAAATAGAATCAGTACAATAGGCGGCCTTATTGCTAAGTAGCTATCTCCTAAACATCACTATTAGGAAGAATTTCAACGAAATATATTCTTGTGTCGTAATTTTTCCGTAGTCGCGCAGAATTAAGTACATCTACATCGACTGTGTCACATCTCCATCAATTTGTAATTTCAAAGCGTAAATTCGACATTTCAGTGGAATTAATTTAAAATTCAGATGATGTTTGAGTAAATTGAGCTAATAAGCTCTTACAAATTCTAACAAGCAATCGAAATGAGCCTTGAAAAGGTCAAACACACTAAGCCTCGTTTAAACTCTTCATTTATTTTACTTGTAAGTAACTTTTTTATACTCGACTTCAAAAAAGGAAATTGATATAATGTGATTGGTTATTTAATCTAATCTGCACATTTAGTCAGTTCCTGACGTATAATAATTACGTAATATCAGAATTTAAATTTAAAAATAACATCTTAATTACAAAAAACTAATTACTATTATAACTTAAAATTATCGTCATATAAGGTATAAACACGGATCGTGGAGATCCTTGGGGGAGGCCTATGCCCAGCAGTGGGCGTCATACGGCTGATGATGATGAAGGTTGAGGTTATCAATGTGTGTATGCAATATAGATTCTTACATTGTTTTCAACAAAATATTATTTCTTACTATATAATTATAAGACAAATAGTCGGGTATATTTTTTATTACATAACTTACATAACACAGCATAAACTCACGAATAGTCGTGAGTTATGGGATATAGATCCCAATTGGGGTAGTCAGAGGTAAATCCATCGCAAGATGAACTAAGTACCCACACCTAACCGAGCTTTCGTGAGCCGTATTGTCGTCTATGATGGTCGAGACAACTGTGGTAGAGATTTTTTTTTAATTACTTATGTACTTTTTTACTTAACACTCCTTCCTTTTATATCGGCTTACAATCAACATCACACTTACTCCAACTATCTTTGTCACCCGCTAATGTCCTCTGGGATATGAGGGTACTATCTTAATTGCTTTGTCCCGGGTCTTATGTGATGTAACTGACATGATTCCGAGCTCTATTCGTACTATAGAGCTTTGAGTAATGTTACAAATAGACAGACTCAAATTATGCCTATAACATATTCAAATTCAAAAAAATCAAAAATATCTCTATTCAATAGGTAACATAGTCACACTTTGAATCGTATTACTACTGCAACTTCTCACAACCTGTGAATATAGTTCTCTTCTATCGTGTGGTGTGGTAACGACTACGTACTTACATTAATAAGTAATAACCGGGACCAACGGCTTAACGTGCCTTCCGTAGCACGGATCATCTTACTTTTGGACAATCAGGTGATCAGCCTGTAATGTCCTAACCAAACTAGGGATCACAAAGTGTTTTTTTATTTTTTATTTATTTATTTATGGATCACTTACACCTATGCACATTATAACATTTAGTTAGAACATAATTAAACAAAGTAAAACAGTACTTATGTGTAAGCCTATTACAAGTGAACACAACATTCACCATAAAAAGAAAACAACATCTAGTCTGTTGAGACTAACTTCTCAACAGTCTATTAATAACACTAATATATGATATTATTGCACTAGATGGTACAAAAAACAAATAAACTATACTTATTTAACAAATTTTTGATGGAGATAGTGTCTTGTCAGTTTGCTCTTCAGAGCTCGCTGTGAATCAGAAAATATATCTAGTTGAAGAGATTTCGCGTTCAAATCGTTATAGGATGCACATGCTCTGGATAAGGGTTGATGTAATCCTAAGTTAGTTCTACATCGTGGTAATGTGAACGTTTTTGTAACAGGATGTCGGGGATATCTATAGGGGACAGTTATGTTGATAGCGTTAACAAGTTCAGTACATTTTAATTTATTATTTAAAATTTTGTGTAAAAATATAAGGTCTGCAATTGTGCGGCGATTTTTTAAGGTGGTGATTTTAAATAAATTTAGTCTTTGATAATATGTTAGATTATTTGGTATGTTAGGCGATACGTAGGCTAAATGTCTTGTAAAAGCACGCTGGATTGTCTCAATTCTTTGAGATGGATCACTGTAAACGGGATTCCAAGCTACAGAGGCAAATTCTAGCTGACAGCGCACTAAACTATTATATAAAATCAACCGCGTTTGAAATTTTCTGAACCCACGTGAATTCCGTTTTATAAAACCTAACATACGTGCGGCTTTTTTGACTATCGTATCAATATGATTGGTAAATTTAAGTTTCCTATCCGAAGTAACTCCCAGGTCTTTCATTTCATTCACTTCGGTTAGCACGGTGTCATTCAATAAGTAGCTAGATCTAATAGGCAAGTATTTCTTGGTGAAACTTATATGAAAACATTTTTGCGCGTTTAGTCTCATACCATTAGTATCGCACCAGACTTTGATATTATTCAGGTCAGATTGCAAAAGTTGAATATCATCTAAATTATTTATCGTTTTATAAATTTTGAGGTCGTCGGCAAACAGAGAGACTTTGCTATGGTGTATTACGTTAATTATGTCATTTATAAAAATTAAAAAGAAAACAGGTCCCAGATGAGAACCCTGTGGCACTCCAGATTGAGCTAAGTAGGTTCGTGATTCATAGCCAGCAACTGCAACTACCTGTGGCCTGTCTGACAGATATGAGCCAAACCAGTCTAGTAGTGAACCATTGATTCCAAATCTTTTGAGTTTAATCAGTAAAGCTGAGTGACTCACTCTATCAAATGCACTACTGAGGTCGGTATATATTGTGTCAACCTGGTGACCTTTATCTACTTCGTGTGACAGTGTAGATATTAGCGAGACCAGATTTGTGTCAACTGAACGGCCCTTTATAAAGCCATGTTGGTACATTGATAACTCACATCTAACTTGTATATATAGGTGCGGATATATGAGGGTTTCAAATAATTTAGAAAGACATGATAAAATTGAAATGGGTCGGTAATTTTTGACGTCT
Organism: Pectinophora gossypiella; assembly: GCF_024362695.1. Classification (NCBI taxonomy): domain Eukaryota; kingdom Metazoa; phylum Arthropoda; class Insecta; order Lepidoptera; family Gelechiidae; genus Pectinophora; species Pectinophora gossypiella. The sequence goes on from NC_065423.1 coordinate 3,247,539, forward strand.
GATAAATCACCTTTCTTATACACCGGCACTATTCTTACTTTTTTCCATTCTTCTGGAAAGATACCACTGCTAAGGGAACTGTTATATATAATCGTCAAGGGGAGTGTTATTGCAGGTCCACAGCGTTTAATAAACAAAGGAGGTAAATTATCCGGCCCAGAACCTTTTTGTATGTTAATATCTTTAATAGCCTTATTAACTTCACTTTCTAATATTTTTACTTTATTTATGTTATCTAGACTTGAAATCCGAAATATTAATATTCATAGTAACGAAAACTGAAGAAAATTGTGACGCGAAAAGATTAGCAATTTCACCTCCCGTGGAAGCAACGGTATCATCCATTTTCATCACAGCGGGAAGTGATGAAAGACCTTTACGTTTGTCTTTTACATATCTGAAGAATAATTTAGGGTTAGTACATATACTAGATTCAATTCTTTGTTTTTACTGCCTTCCACAAGTTTCATATAGTTTATGACACCGATCGCGAAGCAAGTCGTATTCGATTTTGTCTCGAGGGTTACGAAACTTACGATATCTCTTTCTAATTCGATCTTTCTCTTTCAATAGTTTTATTAAATTGTTACTGAACCAATTAGGATATTTTATGGACCTAGTTATGCGTTTAGGAACAAATTCTTCTATTATTTTTCTTAGTATGTCATAAAACTTTAAAACCATTTTATTAACGTCTTTATATTCGTTAAACATCTCTTGCCAATTCAAACTATTAAGCTTAGTTATAATTGAATCATAATCAGCTTTATAAAAATTGTAGTCTGTTCGTTTGTTTAACACAAGATTTCTTGTATCTTGCGAAAATGGTATTGTGAATAATATCTGAGGGTGGCGAATATCTAATTTGGTTAACAAGTCAAGGGGTTCCGAAACGTAACAATTATCTGTATTGCATAAAACTAAATCAAGAATCCTATCCTCGTCATTGAGAATATGGTTTGCTTGAGACAAATTATTTAAAGTAATAAAATCCACAAATGAGTATCCCAGTGCCTTACCTTCGTAATTTGATGGTATCAAGTAAGGTTTGTCACTTACACGCGTCCATTTTATAAACTGAAGATTAAAATCACCTAAGATTACAACAGTTTCCGTATGGTTCATCACTCTATCTACTACATTGTCTAAGAAAGTTTGTTGAGTCTCCAGTCTGGCAGGTGACGGTAAATACACAGCGCAAATGGAAATATTTCTTTGTTGGCCTGCAATCCGCATTTTTATGTTTACCCATAAGTCCTCGCATTCCGATTCCCAAATTTCGACACGTGATGAAAGCAATTCTCGGGATACAGCAATTAATACACCGCCACCATCCAGTTTGGTATTCTTTGAACAGACTCGATCCGTCGATCGATTTATTTATGTTATACTTATGTATCTTTAATTTAACATTAGGACGTGACCTATACCTAGAATGTTTGACAGATTTATTTTATCCCTGACCTTAAATGAGGAATTCAGCACAAGCCAGGCATTTATAATGAGTGGAGTGAGAATGAGAGGGCTTTCAAATGACGTGGAGTTATTTGGCGTAATTGCATTGTTCCGGTTGCAGACCAAGAGTGGCTATGATTTCCCTCATTCAGCGCTTATCGCTATCGACCGACTAGGGTTGATTAATTCTTTCATTTCAACGACCTCCGTGTTTCAGTGGTTGAGCGTTGGGCTCACGATCCGGAGGTCCCGGGTTCGATTCTCGTTTTTTTTTTCTTATTATAAACAATTGCAAACTACATTATCATGTTTAGTACAGTACAACGTTCGGGACATCACAATGTTGGGGACATATCACAAAAAATTCTTTGTGGTCCCTAGTTTGGTTAGGACATTACAGGCTGATCACCTGATTGTCCGAAAGTAAGATGATCCGTGCTTCCGAAGGCACATTAAGCCGTTGGTCACGGTTACTATTTACTGATGAAGTGAGTAATCGTTACATGAGCCATGTTAAACTAGGTTCTTTATATGAAGTGTCTGGGGTGTACCTAAGCTTCTTTTACCGTATGGGTTGTGAGGTAGAATACCAACCTCATCAACCCTGGTTTTAGGGTTACCATTCAGTCGCATTCAGGGCCTTTGGCGACTGAATGGTAACCCTGAAACCAGGGTTGATGAGGTTGGTATTCCACTTCACAACCCACACGATAAGAAGAAGCGTAGGTTCACTCCAGACACTTCATACAAACAACCTCGTTTTACACAAACACTACACGTTGACATTATCGTACACGCGCATATATGTGTGTGTGACGTCTAACACCATACGATTCAAGTCTAAACTATATTCGAGGGGAGGTGAGGTAAACCTTGCTCAGCCGCTGGTGGGGAGCGGAGAGTTGCCGTTCTATACGTAGTATTATTATTCCTTATTCAATGGCTTAGGTCTTGGTCTACAACCGCGTGTTCGTTTCTTAATCTTGAGGTCCGAATTCTATGGGGACATTTTCAAAAAACCGTTGGTGTGACCGTCTTCTTTGGTTAAGATCAAAAGACTTTTTAAATAAGAATATTGATTCCCTCGAAAAATCGATTCAAAAGCCGAATTTGGAAAACTAGAAGGTGTGCCATCTTCGAAAGAAATAAACCAATTACAGTGAGGAGACGTGACCGAAATGGATCGTGCGTACCGCATAATGATGAGGGGAGGCAGGGGAATGGGATCATTGAGCTCATTTCACGTTGAGTCTCTCTACAAAGGAGTATTTAACTGTATAGCTGATAGTGCACGGCAGTGTACTGTCATAACAAGTCATAATAATGAATAATGCAATTTTCTGTTTACTCTGTGTAATCATGGGACTTTTTGGCGGGAACGGGACGGTTGCTTTCTTCATAGAATAATCGAAATAATTAGCACGAAGTGGTGTTTTGTGGTTAATAATCGCATTAAGTTAGTCGGAAAACATTTGAATTAGTGTTATTATATCGGAACATTCAATAAACAAAATTTACCTATCTATTTTCGCTTCGTGCCAACAAGCCGCTTTATAACTCGAAATGCGGAATTTTGAGTTAATTCGTTTGGGGCTCGGAGTAGGAAACTGCTCCGAGGTTGGAGGCTTAGGTTTCATCATTCATCGTCATCATCTTTCATCATTTCATTAATCATCAAGAAAAAAATAATACGTAAGACATGGCTGTATGGGCATAGTTCTCTTTGCCTTGTCCTTCGGGAAAAGCAAACAAAAATGTGTCATCATGTCAAGACAAGGCTTAGGCCTATTTTGATCGTGATTTTCGAATATTAAATTACTAAAGTCAAGGCTGTATGGTCCTCAGATCTTTGCCTGCCTTATATAAGGCGAATTTAAACAACAACAACATTGATTATTTTTAAGGATATTGTGAGAGTTACGATATAAAAATATTAACAAAATTTTGCTCAATTAGGTAAGTTTTGACTCAATGTTGAGCTAAAGTCTCTCGTTCTGGGTAAAGGTTCTCGTTCAGTTTCCCAATAATTAATATTGCTGTTGATTACTTTGCAGTCTAGTTTGCAAACATAATAACAATGTCTGTGTCGAAGCAAAATGAAATGCACCATCAGGAGCCAGAATGGTTTAATTTGGACCATGACATTTCTAAACCAAACAATAATAGGTTATCATTTCTGAAAAAAATAATTATTGTAAGAGAAATTGCCGGAATGGGTATTGCATCAATTATTATCGTAGCTGGAATGATATGGCTAATGAATAATGGTTACTGTTTCGATTTAGTGCCATTTATGCCACCGAAAACATATAACTTAAGACCACCCGCCATTGTATGGTATACTGGGATACTTTCTTCTGTCAGCAAAGTGAACTGGGTGAGTCGAAATAGGAAAATAAAATGTACCAACGGGTCTAGATTGCTAGAATGTGACATCTTCCGACCAGAATCACAGCCAGAAGACGCTGAAGCGTATTTGTTCTACATCACCTTTCTTGACACTGTCCCTTTACCAAGACGACCTGCAACCATCTGGGGATTACTTCACGACGAATCGCCAATAAACAAATTGATGCTAGTACACGATGATGCTATGAAACTGTTCAATTTCACAGCAACTTTTAGCAGACATAGTGATGTACCCTTCCCTTTAGTTTGGATGAGAAAACTGGATTATATCACCTCTCCTGAATACTTCATAGAAACGTCTGCTAAGAACGCTTTCCTTTCAGAATATGCACCTGTGATGTACATGCAAACAGACTGCGAGAGTTTTACTGAGAGAGACCAGTATGTGCAGAAATTGATGGAGTATATACCAGTAGATTCCTATGGTGGCTGTCTTCACAACAGAGAGATACCGTTACACGAAATATACGCCAACATAGATGGGGGCAGAACGTATCGATTTCATATGTTTGGCCAAGAACTGCTGAAGTTTATAGCGCAGTATAAGTTTATTATAGCTATTGAGATATCTATCTGTAAAGATTATATGACTGAGAAGCTCTGGCGTGCGATTGAAGTAGGTTCGGTACCTATTTACTACGGCTCGCCAACTGTCAAGGATTGGCTGCCGAACAATAAGTCAGCCATACTGCTGGAAGAGTATCCTACACCAAAGCTGCTTAGCCAACATTTACAATACCTTCTACAGAATGACACGGCATATGAAGAATACCTTGAGCATAAAACTATAGGGCTCATAACAAACCAGAAACTAATCGATGAGATAACAGAAAGGCCTTACCAAACGGATTTAGGAGAAGTCGTGAAAAAGTTGGAATGTGTTGTTTGTGAAAGGATCCACGATAAAAAGAGCAATCGTGTCAATATGATGACGAGGAATCACCACGATTGTCAGCTGCCGACATCAACGTTGACATTCTCACCGAGTCCAAACAATTATTGGCAAAAATATATTAAAGATGCCAGAAGAGAGGTGGATAATATTTATGAAGAGATCAGAAGTTCTGACACTACGTTAAGACAGTCAAAATTACATTGGTGGTGATAGTATATAATAATATCTTTGGCTCACCTTTTGTGCTGTCCTAAGTGCCCTAACACCTGCACTATTAAAGACCTTTACGAAGCCACTGACAATGCCGTAAGCGTGGCCAATTATTGGTCAGCAAAAATTTAGTATCGATCGCCATCGACTCGCAAAGAAGAAGAAGAAGTTAACATTTCCAAGTATGTAGTTACAGACTGTGACATAATTATTATGAGTCAGCTGGTATCCCTAAAAGTTTTAAAACTGAGCTAAGGACACCAGCTACCATACAAAAGTTGTATACAAAAAGCTAAAAGTGAGGGTGCTGACTTCTTCTTCTTATCGTGTGGGTTGTGAGGTAGATTACCAACCTCATCAACCCTGGTATGATTGAGCCGCCAAAGGCCCCTGACATGGCTCATGTAACGATTACTCACTTACATCAGTAAATAGTAACCGAGACCAACGACTTAACGTGCCTTCTGAAGCACGGATCATCTTACTTTCGGACAATCAGGTGATCAGCCTGTAATGTTCTTAGCCAACGAATATTTTAATAACATATCATCATCTCCCTAGCATTATCCCGTTTTTCACAGGGTCCGCTTACCTAACCTGAAGATTTGACAGGTCTGGTTTTTTTACAAAAGCTACTGCCTGTCTGACCTTCCAACCCCCGAAGGGAAAACCAGCCCAATACAGGTTAGGTCTCATACTTTCGAAAATGCATTTCTCGGGAATGTGGGTTTCCTCACGATGTTTTCCTTCACCACTGAGCATGTGATAATCATTTATGACCCAATCATGAATTCGAAAACAAATTCGACAGTCAACGAGCATTTTAATAACATCTACTACGGAATTTTATTTTTGTGAGAAGTATTGTCATAAATTATATATCATAATATAAAATAATAGGCTACTACGTATGAACTGGTATCAAATCAACGAATAATATAGATTGGAATTGGAGTTATATGAACGGATGATTTTATTACTCAAGAAATGTTGATGAATACCAAAAACAAACATAAAGTTAAAATGGTAAGTACTGAGTATGTAATGTCTGTCTGATGTCTGTTCGATGAAACTACATGGGGTTAAAAAGTCCACATTGACGCAATTTAGCTAATGCAAACAAATGTCAAACGGCAATATTGCTTTTTTAGAGGAATTGCTTCGATGTGGCCTTTTAACCCCCTGATATATTTTATATTAAATGTCTGTGGATAAGGCTTTTTGGCGGGAAACGGGAACGGGACAGTTGCTTTCTTCATTGAATGATCTAAATAATTAATACGAAGTGGTGTTTTGTGGTTAATGATCGCATTAACTTAGTCGGAAGACATTCGCGAGTGTTATTATATAGAAGTATTCAATAAACAAAGTGTATCTGCCTATTTTCGCTTCGTGCCAGGAAGCCGCTTCATAACTCGAAAGTTTATGCGGACTTTTGAGTTAATTCGTTTGGGGTTCGGAGTAGGAGTCTACTCCGAGGGTGGGGGCTTAGGTTTCATCATCATCATCTTTCATCATTTCATCAATCATCAAGAAAAAAAATACGTAAGACATGGCTGTATGGGCATAGTTCCCTTTGCCTTACCCTTCGGGGAAATCCAAAACAAAATGTCTGTGGATAAAACATATTATTTTCTCTATTAATGTCATATTGTATGTCATGTCGCGAATTTTATAGTTCTGTCATTCGAGTCAATTAGTTTAATCATTTGAGTTTCATAACTAAAGTGGAGTATAATTTGATCATTCATGTTGATAATATTACTCGAAAATCACGATTGTATTTAAACTTCTATAAACAAGCAAGAAAATTTATGCTTTTACGTTGAAATACGCAAAACATTGGTGCGTCGGTAGAAGGATATTAAAAATAAACGTACTAACTTAAAGATTTCGAAAATGATGCTTTGGATCCAACATGATACTCCAGGACCAAAGAAGATCGATCGAGCTGTCATACAAGTAATCCAAGAAGTCATCGGATACTTCATAGCCTTCGGTGTTTTCTTCTTACTTGTAATTTGGCTTCTCAAATCTGGTTTCTGTGTGGACTTGATCTACTCAAAAAATTATACCAGGAATGTAAAGAATTTTCCCACTATAGTGTGGTACAATGATATATATTCTGCCAGCAATTATTCCACGAAACGTCGCAGGAATAAAATAAATTGCTTTAACGGGTCGAGATTTTATGGTTGTGAAGTTTTTCGGCCAGGCTCGTATTTGGATGATCCCGATGCTTATTTGTTCTACGTTCCTTTTTTAGACAAGTTCCCTTTACCAAGGGACCGCACTATTTGGGGCTTCCTACATAACGAATCACCTATTTCGAAATTGATATTTATGTATGAAGACGCTTTGAATCTATTCAATTTCTCGGCAACAATCAGCCGATACAGTGATGTGCCCTTACCATTGATGTCTTTGAGAGGATTAGACTCTGTAACGAGTGCAAGACACTTTGTAAATACAACAATCAAAAACGATATCCTTTCTGATCTCGCTCCTGTGATGTATTTACAATCGGATTGCGACACTGCAACTGAAAGAGATGCGTATGTAGAAGAGCTTATGAAATACATCCAAATAGATTCCTATGGCTTTTGTATCCATAACAAAGATTTGCCGTTAGAACACGTTTATAGATATTACCCTGATGGTACAAGTATTAAACCATATTTGTCTCTGCTATTTGATGAAAAGATGTTGAACTTCATAGCTAAGTATAAGTTTATAGTAGCTATAGAGAATGGAGTCTGCAATGATTACATTTCGGAGAAGTTATGGCGTGCGATAGAAGTGGGCGTGGTGCCGATCTACTACGGCTCACCGCTGATCAGGGACTGGCTGCCGAACAACAAGTCAGCCATACTGCTGGAAGACTATCCTACCCCGAAGCTGCTCAGCCAACATCTGCACTACCTTCTGCAAAATGACACAGCATATGAAGAATATCTCGAGCACAAAACGAGAAAACTCATTTCCAACGAGAAGCTAATCAAAGAATTAACAGCCCGACCATATCAAACTGACTTTGAAGCAGCCACTAATAAGTTCGAGTGTTTTATTTGCGAGAAGCTTCACAACAAAGATAGCAATAGCATCAATGTAGTTACAAAGAAAGATTACGATTGTCCATTACCTACTTCAGCTTTGACACTTTCTGTGAATCCTGCAAGTCATTGGTTGCAACGCCTTGACGAAGCGAAAGCGACTTTAGATAGCCTTTATGCAGACATCACAAGTCCCAATCAGACGAATTTTGAAACTGAAAGCAGTTGTTGCGATGCATATGTTTTAAGAAATATGATGATTGGTTTAGGATGGATGAAATAGATGTAAACCCTGATACAGAGTTAGTTAAAGTATATTTATTTAGTTTTAGATTAGATGTCCAATGTAAAAGCATAAGACGCATCTTTGGTATGGCTTAAGTGATTTTTGCAGATTTGCCTTGAATATTAAGTTGGTTTAGACACATAGAGCGGAAGGATAATAGGATTACGAAAGCAGTTATAAAGCGAAGGCTGGCAAATGAAGACCTTGAAGGACGTACATTGTCCAAATTGGAGATCTACACCGAACCGGCGTGCGCGTATGAAACGATTGATGAATGTGGAGGAAGCAAGAGAAGTATGTTAGGATCAAAGCAAATGGACTTCCATAGTATCTGCTTACCCCGATGGGAAATAGGCGTGAGTTTGTGAGTATGTATGACTTGGATGGCCTCCTTTATCAGTCAGTTAGTGTCCTGGGAAAATGCAGACAATAGCAGTAAAAACTGTATGAAAATTTATTCAGACGTTATTGAGATCAGCTCGAGTGTTCAGGTTTTGTATAATACTGTATATTTATTTGCTAACTCCCTATTATTTGGGTCTTAAACATAGTTAGGAGTTGGGTGTTTAGTATACACCTCTGCCTACCCCTTCGGGGATACTGGCGTGATGCTTTGTTATGTTATACAGGGTGGCCCAGAAGTTTAGGATCAAAATGAAAAATTAGATAGAGGGGCTCATTAGCTACCAGAAATACCCCCATGTATGTTCAGCAATTATTTACGGTTTAGGAGATATGCCCCATTTTGTACCTTTTTCTAGATTTTCTACCTTACTTCAGAAATAATCATTTTGTCGCTATCCCTTTCATAATAATTATTTTATTTTACTTCACAACTATGCCTAAGGCTGTGTACCGCTCAATCAAAGATAAATCAAAGTCAAATCAAGTATAAAAAAAAAGTTATCGGAAGTCAAAGTGAGAATTCGACCAAAATTGTTACAGTTGTTAATACTTCGCCGAAGAATAATAAACACATTGAGATTGTCATGGACCATGAAAGTATTTCTAAAAACTGCTCCATTTAATAGGCTTTTAGAAACATCCAAAAAAAGTACCCTTAATAAGGGCATAAAACTAAGTAATTAGCCCTCAAAGATTGCAAGACAGACAGATTTGAAGGAAAATTTGACATTCTCATACAATGTAGCTGCTTCTTTCTAACGTTGTTAAAGGTGCTCAAAGACACATTTCAATTAAAAGTAAATAAAAATCATTTATAATCGCTAACAGGGTAGACATAGCAAAAATCCGAAGACAAAACTTGCAGTCACTTTTGGTATTCGTATTTTAATGAAGGTACATAGATTTCAAGGAAAAAGTTATCCCCAAACACTGTTGGTGATTCATACTATTAGATACTAAAATAAAATGTGTCTTTGAGCACCTTTAACAACGTTAGAAAGTAGCAGCTACATTGTATGAGAATGTCAAATTTTCCTTCAAATCTGTCTGTCTTGCAACCTTTGAGGGCTAATTACTTAGTTTTTTGCCCGTATTAAGGGTACTTTTTTGGATGTTTCTAAAAGCCTATTAAATGGAGCAGTTTTTAGAAATACTTTTAGGGTCCATGACAATCTCATGTGTTTATTATTCTTCGGCGAAGTATTAACAACTGTAACAATTTTGGTCGAATTCTCACTTTGACTTCCGATAACTTTTTTTTTACAGCGGTACATAGCCTTAGGCATAGTTGTGAAGTAAAATAAAATAATTATTAAGAAAGGGATAGCGACAAAATGATTATTTCTGAAGTAAGGTAGAAAATCTAGAAAAAGATACAAAATGGGTCATATCTCCTAAACCGTAAATAATTGCTGAACATACATGGGGGTGTTTCTGGTAGCTAATGAGCCCCTCTATCTAATTTTTCATTTTGATCCTGAACTTCTGGGCCACCCTGTATATTTATTAAGACTCAACCTAAATGTTGTCTGTCAATCTGTGTAAATGTACAGGACACTGGCTTCTGGACGGAGATAAGCAAATTGATTTATTACAAGATTACGTCACCCACTGACCTGCTTAAATCTCAAACGCAGCGCACTAAAGGCCGTGAATCCAGCCTAATTCCCCACAGAGTACAGAACCAATTTACTCTCGGCCATAGAATAAGATAGATAAATTATTTATTTACCCATTCACATGTACTCATTACAAAATTTTTAAAGAGCTCAGCGTTAATCTCTTAAGACGCAGATTTTCAGCTGAGCCTTATAATATGTAGGTATAAAAATAATAAAAAACATAATTAACTTAAAAATAAACAACATTAAAACTAAAGATATATTACAAAAATAAAACTTAACCTAACATAACTTCACGCTATCATATCAAAAAAGTTTAGTAGATACATAGGTACTTCGTTTTATAATAATGATGACAACTGTTTATTAAATATTTTCAACTTTTTAAGCTAATAAGTATCTAGGAATACGAATTTGTTAAATAAGTATGTCTTAGGCCGCATTCTTCGCCTTCAGAAAAGACTGTGGTCAAACACGATCATCATCATCTCCCTAGCGTTATCCCGTTTTGCATGGGGTTTGCTAACATGACCTGAAGATTTGACAGTTCCGGTTTTTTACAGAAGCGACTGCCTGTCTGTCTTTCCAACCCGCGAAGGAAAAACCAGCCCTGTACGGGTTTAGTCACATACCTCTGAAACGTATGTCTCGGGGCTGTGGGTCCTTTTATTTGACGTGGCTTATTGTAGATTTGCCGCAGGTGACATTAACTACTTGGCCGGACAAACGGGGAGCGCTGATGGCTCTCACCCGGTACAACGTTTAATACAACAGGCCTGAGGGTACCCAGTTGGGCGCGAACGTCGGCTCAGGGAGTCGTCTGAGAGGAAAAAATATTTGAAAGAATTAATCGACCCTAGTGGGTCGATAGCGATAAGCGCTGATTGAGGGAAATCGGGGATGTGGATCAAATCCGAACATATTATATTAAAAAAAAGTAGTGCCGCCTCTAGCAACCAAGCGGGGTTTGGTTTCGTGCTCTGTGCTAATTCCCTACCCCAAGCTTCCTGCCACAACCAATTTTGTATCTGACTTGGTCGTAAATTTGCAGTCTCGAAGCGTTAAAAGATAATCGCTCGTTGAATTTAAAGCCGGTTATATCGGGGTGTCGTTAAAGTTTTTCACAGGCACTTTCATTGTGGCGGGATTACGACTTTGTGCAATGGTTTTGTAGTTTTTCTTCGAGTTTTTCTATAAATGGAGGCAAGACTGTTTCAAAGTGGTGGAAATTATATTATTAAATGTACAATGTAACAATAGGGAACTAGCAAGAGCAACATTGTGATTTTTTATTTTATTTTGAAGAATTTCATGTAGAATACTGCAAGTAAGTACCTATAGGTAACCTATTAAAACATTGTTAAAACATAAAAAAAATATTTTATATTTTGTTATTTTTTTAATCACAAATGCTTGTCTTCCTTTTCGTAACTTGGTGACTTTTTAAAAAAAAGCACTCTCAGCTATTTTTGCTCGTGATTTCTTTGTAATTAATTTTGTTAAGCATTGGCTATAAGTATGCAAATATCAAGGAATAATGCTTAGGGGCTGAGTGTGTGGCTATAAATATAATGCTTTTTAGACCATTCGATTCGGTCGAGAAAATTACTTATTATTGATTATTTTTGCTTCATCGCTACCGGTTGAGAGCCTTCAGCGCTCCCCATTTGTCCGGCCAAGTAGTTAATGCCATCTGCGGCGAATCTACATGCCACCGAGAATTATGTAAAAAGGTACTTTTGAACATACGCACAAGTACCTACGTACTATATCTTTGTTGTTCTCAGTTTTTTGTAAATTAATTAATCTAATTGTCGCTTGTATCAATAACCGACGTGTCTGCAATTATTGGCAAAACTCATTTGCACCTTTTACAATTGGGTAGTTTCCTAGGTCAAAGATAAATTATGAAATTATGATTACTAAATAAAGACAGATTTAAAGGTGACAATCATTGCAGCTTCAAACAAGCAACGAATCCAGATCTAATTCTCTGCATCACTTTTATTTCTTCCAGACAGGGGACCCCGCTGAGTGTAGACACATAAAAAAACGTTGTATTTGCCTAGATTTGCCTAGAATTTAAGAATGTGAACGAATGTCATGTTCAGTTATTAGATATATCGTGTATCAGAATTTGAATTCAGAATTAAATACTTTTCACTAACACAATTGACTCGACTATTATATAGAGCGGCTCATCATCTAGCTCGTGGTTCTAACAGAAAGCTTACTTAATTTATCATGCAATGGATGTACCTTTAACTACCCGAATTTGAAATATACTCGTAAGTTTATGCTATGTACAGTTATGAGCAATATCATGTACCCACTTTAGAACACTGTCGCACTCTCATATTCGACATTTAATGAGACTTACGGTTTAATTTGTCAAAAAAGTTAGTGTGACATGGTTTCAAACTCGTGAACGGTCACGAGTACTAATATGGTCGCGAGGGCCTTTAAAACAAGCTCTCGCGACTGGTGCACCAAATTACTCATATAACATAACACAAAACATTATTACATTATCTTAGAAGTACCCAAGTTTTTTATATTTTCTCGTTATGTTTTTAAAGCTCATAAACCAGTCTCGTATGATTTCGACAAAGAGCTTGAAAGTGTAATATCACCTAAAACTCGACGATGCAAAGTAAAGTGTGCTTTATTGTGAAATCTACATGTCGTCGCCTTAAAGTGAAAACCTTAGACTAAGAATTTTTCGCACTTACGCGGAGTGAAGACCATGTAAGCGCCTTTTTGAAAAATCACATTTAAACCTTGCTCGGCGCTCAATATGAATGGCGATAAAAACTGTTTATTTCTCCCATAGGTGGCGACACAGTTGAGTGTTTTTAAATTTTGTAACCCTTTGCGCAGAGTTTAACTGCAAATCATCGCCAGCCCATTAACGTCCCCACTGCTGGGGGAAGGGAATAAGGGTGTTTTGAAATTCTAAATTCCCTACGACACTACTAGCTGGTAGTGCAGAAGGGAATAAATATTCCCCACGGCACAACTGGTAGTGCGGCTTGGTAGTGCGGTGGGGAAGAAGGGGGCACGGGCCTTCCTATGGATGGATAGGGAGATCGGGCCCTAAACAACCACGCGGGCCCAGTGTGGATTAGTGGTTATTAATGACTGTTAATGCAGCCGGGACCAACGGCTTAACGTGCCTTCCGAAGCACGGAGGAGCTCGAGATGAAAACTTTTTTTTTGTGGTCACCCATCCTAAGACCGGCCTTTGCGAAAGTTGCTTAACTTCAACAATCGCAGATCGAACGCGTTTACCGCTGCGCCACCGAGCTCCTCGACTGCAAATCATAGTGTTATACTTATTCCCTAAATATCGGAAAGAAGGAAACTTATTTTCAATTAAAACTGCCTTTTTCCAACTGTCTTCTTTTCTTTCGCGTAACTCATCCTTCAGACGGGATACACTCCACGTTGCTCCAAATATTATAGCAATTTATCACGAATTTTAGCTGGACATTATGGAGAACTGTCAAAATTTAGGAATACTCAACAGTGCTGCCGCCTACATTTGAGCTTCTAGTTTTATCCTTATTTTATCCCCATTGGTGACTACACTACACTACACATTACTACACTACACATTGACATTATCCATGTCAGGGGCCTTTGGTAATAGTAACCCTGAAACCAGGGTTGATGAGGTTGGTATTCCACCTCACAACCCACACGATAAGAAGAAGCTTAGGCACATCTCAAACACTTCATACAAACAACCTCATCTTACACAAACACTACACATTGACATTATCGTACGCGCGCATCTGTGTGTCTTACGTCTGACACTATACGATTCAAGTCTAAACTATGTTCGAGGGGGTGAGGTAAACCCAGCTCAGACGCTGGTGGGGAGCGGAGAGTTACCGTTCTATACGTACCTAGTATTATTATTTATTCTATGCTTCTGCTGACCTTCACTCGGCCTATCCCTAAGGGATTACTTTTTTTTGTATTTTATCTATAGGTTATCTATAGGTTTAATAAAAATATATCTTTTTTTACGTGTTTTTTTGTAGAGTCGAGTTGTGTACTCCAACTTACTTGAACTGTTTTCTCCTAGAGGTATATTACGTATGCAATGTTGCTATACCCATTTGCAAGTTTGAATTGTATAACGCATAATAGGTTATTGTACTTAAGTTATATCGGTATGTGTGTGTGACAAGATGTGCTCACGCTGCTTACCTACACAACTAATTGTTTACTTTTGATAATTTAATATTCCTTTGTACGTCTCGCCAGTGTTGATGGCTAGTCCACGTTCAAATGGCTCTCCATATTAGAATAAAGGTTTTTTATTTAATAATAATAAAAAAAGACTTTCACAACTTGGCCGGCAATAAAACATCACCGCTTCACCCAAAAGTACCAGGCGTTCATAGGTATAAAAGAGATTCGATTTTCGATTTTATCGCTAAGAACTAGCGTCGCGTTCCACATTCGTTTAAGCTGCAAAGACCTCGCACACATAAAGGAACCTATTACACGATCAGATTTTCCGATCAATTTCACACCTCACCGTGTTGAGCGAGCGAACTATTTACAACTTGTATTGAGAACTGATCGGTGTGAAATGACAATTGGAATAGTCAGCAAAGAATGCGTGAAAAGGACTTTTTATTTTTAGAATTCAATGTGAAATCTGAAACGTGTCGTCCTACAGCTACAAAAGTGGCTTCCCAACATGCGCACATCTAAAACTTCCATAATATAATATCTATGCGCTAATATTATAAATACGAAAGTACATAAATTTGTCTGTCTGTTACCTTTTGAACTACTGAACCAATTTAGATGAAATTTGACATTGGGATAGTTCTCTGCCCAGGAAAATACGCAGGATACTTTTTATCCCGGAAATCACCAGCTGAGGGGGTGCACAGGGAGTGAAAACCCACGCGGGTAGAGTCGCGAACGGAAGCTAGTCTTATTATTACTCTTCAGCGCACCCCATTTGTCCGGCTAAGTAGGGAATGCTATCCAAGCCAAATCCACAATGATACTAAATTGACTTGGATTTGAGTGATTTTCCACCAACCTTAAGTGGAGCAGTGTCAAAGAATAAAAAAATATAAATACTACGTATAGAACGGTAACTCTCCGCCCCCCACCAATTCGTATCGGGCGCCAACATCTCTCCCTCTGGGTCTTACTTTAGTCATAGAATAATAAATAATACTACGTAAAGAACGGCAACTCTTTGTTTCCCACCAGCGTCTGAGCTAGGTTTACCCCCACCCCACCCCCCTCGAAAATAGTTTAGACTTGAATCGTATGGTGTGAGACGTCACACACACAGATGCGCGTGTACGATAATATCAATGTGTAGTGTCTGTGTAAAACGAGGTTGTTTGTATGAAGTGGCAGGGGTGTGCTTTAGTCTTAAATCACAGTAAGCCGTTAAGGAGGAAGGAACACAGCACGCGGACTTTGTCTCGCTCGCACTTATGTGTTAGGCGGCACGCGGTAAGAATGAGATTTTTGAATGGAGTGTCCAGGTTGTGGCAATGTGGTGAAGTATGTTCCATACCAATCGATTGGGGGAAGCATAGCCTCAGAAATGAAACATAATGTAGGTTGCTTGTAATCTATGACTATAGACGGTACGGAATATAAAATAATAAATGAGTAAACCAAATAATAAAAACAAGAGAAAAGGAATCAAAATATTTCAAAGGTAACGTGGACGCGTACAGCAGACCTTTTCCTGTTTGCTTTCAGTGTAAAATTTTATTTTTCACAACATTTTGGAGCTAAAATATCGCATTTTTGAGCTGTGAGATAATTGTGAGCACCTGTACCTACGTAGTTTCATCTCATAGAATATTTTCTCCATAAATTCTTTCTAATTATAATAATGTATGGGTTGGAACGGTATGTAACACGTAGCGAAAGTGGACGTTTGGGGAGCGCGCCATAATTCAAAATAGTTAGGTATCTACTACGATTTCTGTACTGTCTTGAGCAATATCATGTACCCACTTTAGAACCCTGTCGCACTATCATATTTGACATTTAATGAGACTTATGGTTTAATATTTCAAAAGTTAATGTGACATGGTTTCAAAGTGTATACATATTATTAGTACTCGTGACCGTATAAGTATGTTCTCCAAATAAAATACTGTAAAACTCTTTAGCAATTGAAATTATGAAATGAATGTGGAACATTTCGTATAAAACTTTATTACTCTCTTTATTTATATCTTCCCGAAAATAGATAAAAGTCACAAGATATTTTATAGCAAAAGTGAATTAAAACGCGCTTTTTATTTGGGATAACTTTGGCTTCTGTATACATACACACATACATAATAGGTATACACCTACTGCACGTTGGTGTAGGATACTAAATTATCATCATCATCTCCCTAGCATTATCCTGTTTTTTCCACAGGGTCCGCTTATCTAACCTAAAGATTTCCCGTCCCGTTTTTTACAGAAGCGACTGCCTGTCTGACATTCGAACCCGGGAATGGAAACCCGGCCTATATAAAACACAAAAGGATACAAAATAATTAAATAAATTGTTTATAAACACAATGTTGTGTTTTTAATAATTGGAAGATTTTTTTGTTTAAATCCATAACACTCTCTTAAATCCATAACGCACGATGAACTGCGCCGCCACCGTTTTCAGTCAAGTAGTTTATGTCATTTACGGCAAATCTACAATAAGTCACGTCAAAATAATGGCGCACAGCCCCGCTTTGCTTCTGGTGTGACACAGTTGTAAAGTTTCTTGTTTTACAAACTGCGCCGCGCTATGCTGGCGCTACTACTGCATTTGGTGTGCCGAAGCTTTTAGAATTGCTTGTAGTGATATTTGAGAAGGCAGAACACAATAAAAAAAAGAACCTGCGACAAACGGTTAGGAAATGCAAGTAGAGCGAATAAGCCAGAATTTAGATTTTTCTCCGCCGCGAAAATACAGCTAAAAACGTTAATTTATCATTTTTTGTCCAAAATAACGCTACAACGTTACTTTTTGTCGCTTTTTGTTCTCTGTTCAAATGCGTTGCTTTTTTTCTGGCCGCTTTTTCTTTGCAAGATGAGCGACAGGCGCCATCGCTATGATAAACGATGTTACAGAAGCGGTTCGATCTGTGCGTTGTCTGACATTATTCAACAGATAAGGATTCGATGGAAAGTATTATTATAACGTATTTTTTCTCAAATAATGCGAGGGGCGTGATTTTCTTTGGCGTGACTTATTGTAGATTTATCGCTTATGGCCGGACAAATGGGGAGGCTATCCCGGTAAGTGTAGGTTTATAAGTTCTCACAGCATTTGAAGGAAATAGAGGGCATTTTAAGCGAAGGAAAGTTTTATGAGCTCAAAAATCCCCCTCAGTCTTCAGTACGGTATCACTAAAGTTCTGTATTGTTTTGGTGATTGGTTGGGTTGGTTAGCAGTAATTGGTTGGTGTTGGTGTTTTATTTTGCAATGGACGTCTCTTATTGGCTACTTGACAGATGTAACAATAAAATATGAAATATGTCGGACATGGTAGTTTATCATTTAACGATAATTATCCAATAGTTTCTATTTATTACGGTCATTTTGAAATATTTTATTTTTACAAAATAAGAATGCGTTTTTTATCTGTGTATTACAAGGCCCGAAACACGGGCAGCCATGATTGAGCTCCGTGTGACGTCACATTTCACAAAATAAACAAAAACTGTATGTCAGGTTTCAAGTTATATTGTTTGACAGTTTCTTTGTTTGTTGAACTGTGACGTCACTGGGCAAAACGTCACGTGACCAACCGTTTTCGAAATTTAAAATTGAAGATAAATGTGTTTTTCTACTCCTCTACTTTAATCTGGCATTTAAATAACCAAAAAGTCTAATATAAGTACATACATAATTAAACTCTTTGAAAAAGTGTACGCTCTATGGCCTATAAAAGCATTGTTTACAAAGTGTAACTGTACTATAATGTCGCCAAAAAAGCATTGTTGTTGTTTTTTTTTTTTTGACCTGGCACCTTTACTTTGTTTGGTGCCATAGATATACTATAAAAATAAAGTATACATTTGCCGCCATTTTCCCATACCATTCAAAATTTACATCTTCATTTTTATAAATAAAATTTTTCTTTGTATAATTTTTGTTTCATTTAAAATTACGTCGTCGTAGAAAAAGTATTGTATGCAACGTTGTATAACTAGGTCAAAAAATGCTCGGGGCGTCTCTTATTGCGATGTTCGCCAAGGCTCACATCGCAACTCACGCCACTCGCATTTTTTGACCCTTCTTATACAACTGTTGCATAAAATACTATTTCTTCTATTAAATAATACTTTTTCGAGAAAATAAATATTTTGATAGGTATAAAATAAGCAATTGTAGTTTTTAAAATACTTCTCTGTAAACTGTCAAAAGCCAATTGGGAATAAAGTCGTGAAATTATATTAGGTTATGTTCAAAAGTTATTTAACAATATACTGACATAACATAACAAACATAATATAAACAGCCTATTTACGTCCCACTGCTGGGCACAGGCCTCCCCGCAATCAACCGAAGGCGGTAACACAGGCTATACAGGTTGTGAGAAGCTGCAGTAGTTTTAGGCGGATGAGACGTTCGTTATGTAAAAATTGACGATTCAAAGTGTAACTATGTTACCTACT
This sequence comes from Pectinophora gossypiella, assembly GCF_024362695.1. Classification (NCBI taxonomy): domain Eukaryota; kingdom Metazoa; phylum Arthropoda; class Insecta; order Lepidoptera; family Gelechiidae; genus Pectinophora; species Pectinophora gossypiella. The sequence goes on from NC_065423.1 coordinate 3,266,550, forward strand.
GAATAAAGATATTTTTGAATTTGAATTTGAACAATATACTTACTGTAATGTATGCGTTCATTCATTCATTCATTCACTGACACAGACAACACAGTCTCGTGCGCACCACGTGGTTACGAGAGCCGTCAGGCGAGAGTAGACGTGTCAGGAGTCTGTCTGTTGAGTGCGTGTACGAGCCTGTGATATTCTACTATCGGACTGGTTTTACAATTGGCGACGAGCAAAAAGGTACTATAAGGTTGATTGATTAATCACAAAAAAAGGGAATGGAAAAGATAAAAACAAACAGTGTAGGTAGGCACTTTAAAGATTGTAGGTTATATCGCAAAATGAAAATACATACAGAAACTTATTATACATCTAGTAAATTGTAAAGTAAATAACTGATACTTAATTGTTTACATTAACGTTCGTACCTACCTATTCACTTAAATTCAGTCCCTTGATAGATCGAAAATATTACGTACTTACATTATTTGAAAGTTACGTATGAAAATTTAATGTTAAGAATATTTTTGAGAGTTTATGATTTAACCAGTCTATACGTATGTAATAAGTACCTACAATAACTTTTGTCATACCTAATACTTTAAAACCACCACGTTAAAACAAACTATAAGGGATATCTGTAATAAACTTACCTAAATTATACAATAATGTTAATAATCCTACTACATATTAAATTATGTTACATATTATGTGAAGCTACCTATTGATTATGGTATTATACTATGTAATATTGTGTTGTAGTGTGGTTAGCAGTTACCTATATCACAGAATAACAAACCATGGCAAAGTAACACAGATATAAAGAGTTAGGACATAAATTAGCTGGAAGTGTACTTACTGGAAATGTTTCCTTCACAATGAATAACAACTTATATACTTATTTATAGTGACATATACCTATTATATTGTAATGTAATATTAATTTTATTTGTACTTGTACATAGTATAAATCCAAAAATGTGTAATAGCACAGGAGCTTAGTACATTGACACTATAATTATAAATACATATTTATCATATTGATTAAAGGTAGACTAAAACGTTACCATTAAATTAGTAGGTTGCTGCCATTAAATTGGTAGGATGCTGCCATTAAATTGGTAGGTTGCTGCCATTAAATTGGTAGGTTGCTGCCATTAAATTGGTAGGTTGCTGCCATTAAATTGGTAGGTTGCTGCCATTAAATTGGTAGGTTGCTGCCATTAAATTGGCAGGTTGCTGCCATTAAATTGGTAGGTGATTGCCATTAAATTTATAGGTTGCTGCCATTCAATTGGTAGGTTATACAAAATGCTTTGGTTTTGTTTGTTTTAACTAGGTTAGGTAGGCTATTCTAGAATGGATTTTTGCATTATTTTCAGATCACACTATCAAATCCGTGAAGTAAAACTATACCATGGCGAATTTTATGCCTGGACCGGATAGACTTGATCTCGAAGGGGACACTTCGTCTGTTGGCGTTCGTTGGGAACGTTGGAAAAGGTCGTTGTTAATTTATCTTGAGGCCATCGACATTCAAAACCCTATAAAGAAGAGAGCTACTCTGTTGCACTTTGGAGGCCCAGGACTTCAGGAAATTTATTCTAATTTACCCGGAGCTAACGCTGACGTTAGTGTACGAACCGAAGCACCACCAAATGCTACAGCGGAGGTTCAAGATGTTTTCAAAGTTGCTTTAGAAAAACTTGACGAGTATTTTCTCCCAAAACAAAGCATGGTCTACGAGAGGCATGTATTTAGACAATTGAAACAGGAAACAGGAGAAAAGATGGAAAAGTTTCTAGTACGTTTGCGAAACCAAGCAGATAAATGTGGATTTGATAAACCAGAGAACTGTATAATCGATCAAATTACGGATAAATGTACGTCAAGCGAGCTACGTAAAAAGATTTTGACAATGGGAGATAAGGCTACTCTAGATGAGATAATTTCAAAAGCGAATACCTTGGAATTAGTAAGTCATCAGATGAACATATACGGAAATGGAGGAAATGGAGAAAAAAACCTGGAAGTGAACCAAATAAGAAATAAAGGAAATTATAGAAGGGATCAGAGTAGTTCAAACGAAACGAGGAAACCGCAGAATATTTTGCGCTGTACTAGATGTGGGAGCAGGTTTCATAAATCTACCGATGAGAAATGTCCAGCTAAAAATAAAACCTGTCATTTTTGCAAAAAGGTGGGGCACTTTTTATCACATTGTAGATCTCGGGTTTCTGAAACAAATACACAAAAGAGAAAATACAGCGGAAACTCTGGTACAAGCGCAGAAAATAGGAAGAGACCGAAGAATAGAAATGAAAATAATATAGACATGGTAGATGATGAAGAAGTGGATTATGTTTTTCAAATAGATAATGATTCTACCATAAGTTGCATGGTGGGAGGAGTCGAAATCGATTTACTGATTGATTCAGGTTGTAAACCCAATCTTGTAACTGATAAAACGTGGGAGAGATTGAAAAATAGTTGTGTACGGGTAAAGAATCAAATTAGAGATCCTAAGAAGGTTCTACTTGCCTATGGAAGTCAATCTCCTTTAACAGTCAAAGGATCATTTGAAGCTGAAATTCAAGCAAATGGCCAGAAACACTTTGCTACTTTCTATGTTATAAGCGCAGGAACAAGGAATTTATTGGGAAAAACATCAGCACTGAAATTAGGAGTTTTAAAAGTGGGTATTGGTATCAATCATATGGAAAGCCCGATTTCACCATTTCCAAAGTTCAAAGATGTCCTCGTAGAGATTCCGATTGATGAGTCCGTGAAACCTGTTTCTCAACCATGCCGCAGAGTGCCTATTCCTTTAGAAAAGAAGGTGGATGATAAAATTAAGGAACTTCTGAACGAAGACATAATAGAAGAGGTACAAGGCTCTTCTAGATGGGTTTCGCCTATAGTCCCGATTCTAAAAGAGAATGGAGAGTTGAGATTGTGTGTCGATATGAGACGTGCAAATGGTGCGATAATGAGAGAGAATCACCCACTACCAACTATGGATAAGTTGCTTCCGAAGATAAACAAGGCAAAGTTTTTTACCAAGCTTGATGTTAAGAATGCCTTTCATCAGGTGGAGATCCATCCGGACTGCAGACACATAACCACTTTCATATCTCCAAACGGTCTGTATCGTTATAAGCGGTTAATGTTTGGTATCACATGTGCACCGGAGTTATTTCAGAAGATTATGGAGAGTATGTTAATTCAATGCGACGGAGTTATAAATTTCATTGACGACATCCTGGTGTATGGTGATAATGAGACGGAACACGATAACAGGCTTAAAAAAGTGTTGCAAACACTAAAGAACAACAATGTCTTACTCAATGAAAGCAAGTGCATATACAAAACGCAGAGCGTAGATTTTCTCGGACATCACCTCGAACCTAAAGGCATAACACCATTGGACAAGTATGTAAAGAGCATAATGGATTTTCGTGTGCCTAAATCCATAGAGGAACTTCAAAGTTTTTTAGGTCTTCTAAACTACATAAATAAATGGATTCCTAACTTGGCCACTATTTCAGAGCCTTTAAAAGAATTACTAAGAGAGAAGCTAGGTAAAAATGCCAATATTGAAAAATTGTGGTTAAAAGAGCAACAAGATTCTTTCGATGATTTGAAGCACAGGCTTACTAAGATTCAATCTTTGGGGTATTACGATGTCCGAGATAAAACTCAGGTGATCGCTGACGCGAGCCCAGTCGGTTTAGGGGCTCTTCTGGTTCAGATTGATGCAAATGGACCTCGAATAATTGCATATGGAAATCGTACCCTTACAAGTTGTGAACGGAGATATTGCCAAACGGAGAAGGAAGCTTTGGCTCTAGTTTGGGGGGTCGAACATTTTAATATCTTCCTGTTTGGCAAGGCATTCGACCTGGTCACTGACCATAAACCCCTAGAGATTCTTTTCGGGAAAAAGTCAAAACCGTGCGCAAGAATAGAACGTTGGGTGTTACGCCTCCAATCATACAAATATCGGATTATGTACAAGCCGGGAAAAAGTAATATTGCTGACCCTTTGTCACGATTATGTAAGTCAACTAACAACCCATCTGATGGAGACGACATGCACGTATGTCAGGTGGTTAATTTTGCGCGACCACAGGCAATATCCATGAGCGAAATTATGAGAACATCTGAAGTTGATAAAGAAATTTGTGACGTAAGGAAAGGACTTCATCAAAATGATTGGGCTGAATCGGTAAGGGGTTACAAAATTTTTGAGAATGAGTTGTGTTTCTTCGAAAACATTTTGTTACGAGGTAACAAAATCGTAATACCACATCGACTACGTAAAAGTGTGTTAGACGCTGCACATGAAGGCCACCCCGGGATAGTGGCGATGAAAGGCCGTTTAAGATCGAAAGTGTGGTGGCCACGCATTGACAAGGACGCCGAAAATTTGGTTAAATCATGCAAGGGCTGCACCTTGGTGGCTTTGCCTAACCCACCAGTGCCCATGAAGAGACGGGAAATGCCTGTAGGACCGTGGGTAGATGTGGCTATGGACTTATTAGGACCACTTCCAAGCAATGAGTATATATTAGTTGTCATCGACTATTATAGTCGATATAAGGAGGTGAAAATGACTAAGACAATCACAAGCACACAGATAATTAAAATTCTGAAAGAGATCTTCAGCAGACTTGGCTTCCCTGTTTCCATAACTGCTGATAATGGGAGACAGTTTGTAAGTGAAGAATTTCGTAAATACTGCAGAGAATGTAACATTCGCCTTTATCATACGGTTCCATATTGGCCTCAAATGAACGGGGAGGTCGAGCGACAAAATAGGGACATTTTGAAACGATTGCGTATCAGTCAAATAGAACGGAAGGATACGAAAGAATGTTTGTACGAATACATGATGATGTACAATAGCGCGCCCCACTCTGTCACTGGCCGAACACCATCGGAACTATTTTTTCAAAGGCAAAATAGGGACAAAATTCCTTCATTAGAGAATGCAAATACAAAGCTAAATGATTCAGATGTGAGAGATAGAGATAGGACACAGAAGGAGATAGGAAAAGAGTTTGGTGACAGGAAACGGAAAGCGGTTGAGTCAGACATAATTGAAGGTGATAAAGTTTATGTAAAAAGCATGGAAAAAGCAAATAAATTGGCGTCAAATTTTAATCCTACTCAGTATACTGTAGAAAGCACTAATGGAGGAGACTGTGTTGTAAGAAATGAGGAAACCGGTGAATCATATAGAAGGAATATAATTCATTTGAAGAAGGTAGAAGGAGAATGGAAGGCGGTAGTTCCGGAGGGAGAGTCAGAAAAAGAGAATCGAGAAGAAAGTACTGGAGAATAAAATTATTATTAAACTTAACATTAAACTTATTTTGTTTGTTGATTTTGATGTTGTAGTATCGATTATAATAATGTTTCAAGAGGATTTGTATTTGTTGAAGTAATTGACATTTAATTGATTGTACTTGCTGATTTTGTTTAATTCATTAGTTACCTGGTTGATACAAATAAAATATAACAAGGAAGGGATGTAATGTATGCGTTCATTCATTCATTCATTCACTGACACAGACAACACAGTCTCGTGCGCACCACGTGGTTACGAGAGCCGTCAGGCGAGAGTAGACGTGTCAGGAGTCTGTCTGTTGAGTGCGTGTACGAGCCTGTGATATTCTACTATCGGACTGGTTTTACACTTACAGTATTATTTTCATTTTAATAAGTAGTCGTTACATGAGTCATGTTAGGGGCCTTTGGAGGCTCAATAATAACCTTGACACCAGAGTTGATGAGGTTGGTAATTCACTTCACAACCCACACGATAGAAGAAGAAGATTAAAAGCACTTCAAAATTATTAGCTGATGCGTCGTTTCCCCGTACGGTCACGAGCATTAATATTATACACTTTGTTACCATGTCACGTTAAAATTTTTGACAAATTGAACTGTAAGTCTCACTAAATGTCAAATATATTAGTGCGACAGAGTCCTAAAGTGGGTACATTATATTGCTCATGACTGTACCTATGCAGCTATGCTATGTCCTACGCATTTTCATGCATCGACGCGGCCGCGCATAATGTGTGCTCGCCTTTATCGTGAGTTTCATGGTTTGCAATATATTTGCCAAAAGATAAATCGGTTTTGGCAACTTTCTCGTTTCTTTGTGCAAGTTTTATTCGAGTTCGAAAAGTACGAGTAATAATGTTATCAACTTTAATATTGCCTATAGGTAGGTAGTGTTCATCATGATTTTTTTATAATATAAGAGTATTTTTCTTTGTAATCTGTGATATTATTTATCCAAGTTTAACTTGTCAATCAGATCATAAATTATTGAAGTCAAGGTTGTATAACGGTCTCTGTGGTCCAGAGGTTGAGCGTTGTGCTCACGATCCGGAGGTCCCGGTGTCGAATCCCGGCGGGGACAAATCACAAAAATCACTTTGTGATCCCTAGTTTGTTTAGGACATTATTAGGACATTCTACTGATTTAGATTGCGACTCAATACTTACACATCTGTTCAATCAAGACACATTCTATATTTGGAAGAGTAGCATGTAATCTCATGGTGGCAATGAACCAATCTCCACTGTGACATTTTCTCCAATCCATCATGTTACACTAGACTTGATGTTCACGCGAAAAGCCTTACTTTTGTTGGTAAACACATGTCTATACATTAGTAGGTATTTAGCAATATTATTTCGGAAGACATCTTGTTTTTATTAATGATTTTACTTACTTGCAATAGTTGCTAAGTGTCTTAAAGTCGTAAGACTGAATGTTCTTTTAAAATCGAAACACCATTGTTTAATTATTGTGTTTGGAAATCTCGATGTTACGAGGTTAAATGCAGTTTTTACTAACACAGTTGACTCGACCACTATAGACGGCGAACAGCCTCCGTGGTCTAGTGGTTGAGCGTTGTGCTCACGATCCGGAGGCCCCGGGTTCGAATCCCGGTGGGGATATATGAGAAAAATCACTTTGTGATCCCTAGTTTGATTAGGACATTACAGGCTGATCACCTGACTGTCCAAAAGTAAGATGATCCGAGCTTCGGAATTCACGTTAAGCCGTTGGTCCCGGTTATTACTTACTGATGTAAGTACGTAGTCGTTACATGAGTCATGTCAGGGGCCTATGGCGGCTCAATAATGTCCCTGACACCAGGGTTGGTGGGGTTGGTATACAACCTCACAATCCACATGATAGAAGAAGAAGAAGAAACCGCCTATCACGTTGGTCTAACAGAAAGCTCGATAACGCGTGGTTACTTAATTCATCTTGTGATGGATGTACCTCTGACTACCCCAATTGGGATATAGTCGTGAGTTTTTGTTATGTTACATGTCTTATGGATTTTTTCGCTGCTAAATTATCTCTGTCACTGATAATTTAAAATACTTACTGATATTTCTGTAGAACATAAAATATTTTATTTATTTTTAATAAATCACATAATAATAAGTATTTTTATTCAATAGGTAACACTACTAAATACGGAATTACATAAATAGTTAACAAAAATAATGCTATTTACTGCACTCGTCAAAAAGCCCGCCCCTGACTAATCCGGGCGCGAAGGTGCCCATTACACTAGCCGCATTTCCTCGCTGTACAGCAATGGACAACCTTTGCGCCAAGAACAATCCGGCACGGGGGTCAACATAAAATTACAATTAATTTGAAACAATTGTCAATTGACACTTCTACTGCTGGACGAGGAGCGAAAACCATGAAATGCCTTCTAACAGCTTTTATCATTTCCTATGTATAACCACGAGCATTAACATAATATATGTACACTTTACCATGTCACATTAACTTTTTGACAAATTGAACTGTAAGTTTCGCAAAATTACAAATAATGTTAATGCGACAGCCTCCGTGGTTTAGTAGTTAGTGCGTTAGGCTCACGGTCTGGAGGTCCGGGTTCGATTCCCGATGGGGACATTGTCGAAATCACTTTATGAGACTGTTCTATGTTAGGTTAGGACTTTACAGGCTTGAATCACCTGATTGTCTGAAAAAATAAGTTGATTCCGTGCTTCGGAGGGCACGTTAAGCCGTGGGTCCCGGATATTAGCTGTAAAAATACCTCCAACCTGCAGTGGAGCAGCGTGGTGGAGTATGCTCTATACCCCCTCCGGTTGATTGAGGGGAGGCCTGTGCCCAGCAAGGGGCCGTATATAGGCTATTTATGTTATTATTTATGTTAATGCGACAGGATTCTGAAGTTGGTATTAATGACTGTATTTATTGTAAAAGTTGAGTAAGTGGACACAATGTCCATATGGCGGATCATTATACAGTTCAACTAATGCAAGTTTTCTTTTGATTACCAGTAGATCTCTGCCTACCCACTAGGGAACACGGGCGTGACTTTATTTAAGTATTCACTTTATGTAAAATTACTGCCAAAACCGCAAGTACCAGGAGCACATAGTCGCAAAGAGACCACATATCTGGCGCAGTAGGCACAATAGAGACTCAAGCGTGATGGATTGAACTTCTATCGACCGGCTGCCATTGACGCGGTTTCCTGCCGGCTGACAGGTTACGAAACCGCAAGCGTTTGCTACTATGTACTTATGCTATCCTGGTACCGTGTGGAATAGTAAGCTCAGATTAGTGTGCAAAAACTGATCGACGATAATGAAAATAAAGAAAAAAAAAACTATACGTAACACATAGTAAATAGATATTTACAAGGAAAATAGAAGTTAAAACAAACAAGTCCCAATTTTCGGAGAAAAAAAGAAAAACAACAGACAATCAATGATGTGCGGCAAAGAAAACAAAGTAATTCTTATAATCTAAGGAGATTGTATATCAAATCTAAAAGTATATAAATCTCAAATAAAAATGTTCGTGTGTCGTTTACACTCGTGTATTCTAGTTTTGCGTTAGTATGACTAAGATGTTTCTTATGTTGTATCATAGAATAAAAAATAATACTACCTATCATAGGGCAACTGCGATACAGGGGAAACCCTAGTGCAGGGTCCGCTGTTAATTTTACTTTATTTGGTAAATAAATAAATTTTACTTTTTTTTTACGTATACTCTCCTCCCGCACCAATCGAGTCGGGCGCCGACCTCACCCCCTCTGGATCTTAGTTAAGTCTTAATTGGCCATAGGTAAGAAGTAAGGAGTGCGCTGACTTTGTCTTGCTCGCATTTACGCGTTACGCGGCGATAAGTATAAGATTTTTGTATGAAGTGTCCAGTGTGTGATTGTATTAGATAATTCATAATAACACTCAAGCGTGCTCAGGAGCATTTCCTTAGCAACTACAGAAAAAGAAAACCAAATGTTTCATTAAAAAAACATGATCATTTCGTAGCACATTGCGCTAAACGATCATTAGGTCTTGTGCGTCTAATGGTTTACATTTCGGGCCTAATGATAGATAGAATTACTCTTTCGGACCCAAATCAGTAGTCATACATACACGTACATTTAATGATGTGCCGTTCCTGGGAATCTTCCCATTTTGGGAACGGTAGAAAATCGCAAAACTTATGTAAAAAGAGCTTTATTACCTTTATGGACAAAAAAGAACAATTTGAAAAAGAAAAGCAGCCAGTGTCCTTATTATTTATTTTTACAACGGGAACATTCCCACTTTGGGAACTGCTTACATCCATAATACTGTTTTAAGTTTACGCGGTTATGATCATAATTAAAGCACATAATAACAATGGGGATATGAGTCTCATATCCCCATTTAAACGCGGTAAGAACCCGTTATTATGTGCTTTAATTATCCATAATACTTTTTAGGGTAGGTAGAAATACAGGTTCAGGGATCACAAAGTAATTTTTGTGATATGTCCTCACCGGGATTCGCACCCGAGGCCTCCGGATCATAAGCCCAACGCTCAACCACTGGACCACGGAGGCCGTTCCTCACGATAGTGGGGGTCATGACAGCCGAATCTAATGTGAAAAAGAGATAAAAAGTAAATCAACCCGAATCGAAAAATAACAAATCGAATCACTCCTATCTATTCGTCCCGATCCTTCGCCGCGGTTCAGTGACGTTTTAATAAATATGTAACAGCATATAGAAGAGTAAAGAAGCTTCAACTCTGACAAAGATACACATTTTATGTAAATGATTGGAACACGAGATGTATTTGCAAGTCGAATGCATCCGAATAGCGTGCAACGGTACGGTAGGGACCAAGTCGGAAGATGGTGTTGAACGATGCAAGTCGATGGTCTTTGAACAATCGAACTGGTAATCGAATCGTTAGTGCTCGAGAAATTCTTCTTGTATCGTGTGAGTTGTGAGCTGGATAACCAATCTCATCAACCCTGGCGTCAGGGTTATTATTGAGCCGCCAAAGGCGCATGACATGGCTCGTGTAACGACTACAGACTTACATCAGTAAGTAGTAATCGGGACCAACGGCTTAACGTGCCTTCGTAAAGCGCGGATCATCTTACTGTCGAACAATCAGGTGAACAGCCTGTAATGTCCTAACCAAACTAGGGATCACAAAGTGATTTTTGTGATATGTCTCCACCGGGATTCGAACCCGGTGCTTCCGGTTCATGAGACTAACGCTCAACCACTAAACCACAGAGTCGATATGGTACGTCAAAAAACAAAAGAAGATGAAAGTCACAAAGTTTAAAGGAAATGATTGAACGATTGGAACAAGCGATACATTTGCAATTCGAATGCGTTCTATTGCAACAATGTTTGCAAGAATGTTGCAATTCAAGAGACGATGTGTCTGCACGATTCAGTATTTTCATACTAAGCACTTCATAAAAATTTTAGTGCTTTTAGATCTATGCGACGCGTGAAATCGCCGTTCGATAAGACAGATAACATTGTCGCATCGTAAACATAACATAAGCGCTCTGCTATATCCCAATTGGTAGTCAGAGGTACATCGCAAGATGAATTAAGTACCCACACCTCACCGTATCGCCGTCTATAATGGTCAAGCCAACTGCATTAGTGAAAACCATAGAATAAGGTAGGTTTTTTGAAAATGTCCCCATAGAATTCGGACCTCCAGATTAAGAAACGAACACGCGGTTGTAGACCAAGACCTAAGCCATTGAATAAGGAATAATACTACGTATAGAACGGCAACTCTCCGCTCCCCACCAGCGGCTGAGCTAGATTTACCTCACCCCCCCTCGAACATAGTTTAAACTTGAACCGTATGGCCTTAGACGTCACACACACAGATGCGTGTATACGATAATGTCAATGTGTGGTGTCTGTTTTAAACGAGTTTGTTTGTATGAAGTTTCCGGGGTGTGCGACAGGACCAAAGTGACTATAAAATTAACATTTTCTATTTTAGAATGCCATAGTTTATATAAAATATTCTTCTTCATCTTATCGTGTGGGCTATGAGGTGGATTACCAACCTCATAAACCCAGGTGTCAGGGTTATTATTGAGCCGCCAAAGGCGCCTGACATGGCTTATGTAACGACTACATACTTACATCAGTAAGTAGTAACCGGGACCAACGGCTTAGCGTGCCAGCACGGATCATCTTACTGTCGGACAATCAGGTTAACAGCCTGTAATGTTCTAACCAAACTAGGGATCACAAAGTGATTTTTGTGATTTGTCCCCACCGGGATTCGAACCCGGGGCCTCTGGTTCGTGAGACCAACGCTCAACCACTGAACCACAGAGTCCGTTAATCCCAATTATAATAATGTGTGTTGTTAACGCACATTTCTTGCTTGATACCCGATGAGACGATACGTCAAGATATTTTCCGTTTAAAGCCAGATGAAGCGTTATTAAAGCTTTAAGTCAGATGCTTAAGCAGTTCCTTGCAGGGGAAGAGCATTAAAGGAACAATCGCGGGCTCATTACACTTCTTATAGGGTCCATTTAATTTTACAAGTAAGTAATCAACGTGTTTTTGGAAGTAGGTTAATTTTGAATTTTCTTCAAGCTTTACTCTTGATAGCTGTAGGGTTGCGTCGTTTTTAAATTTGGAATGGCGTTTTATTTATTTTTCGAATTTTGACACACAATGAATAGGAAAATGTGTTTTATGTATAGCAACACGCCTGTATCCCCTAAAGGGTAGGCAGAGGTGTATAGTAGAGGTATATACACCCACTCTTCGCCATCTATTTTTAAGTCCCATGTAATAGTAACGGCTCAACGTGCCCTCTGAAGCACGGAATCATCTTACTTTTTCGAACAATCAGGTGATTCAAGCCTGCAATGTTACTACCAAACAAAGGACAGTCTTCTAAACTGATTTCGACAGTGTACCCATCGGGAATCAAACCCGGACCTCCGAAATGTGAGCGTAACGCTTTAACCACTAGACCACAGAGGCTGTTGTGTTGTGTATGCGGGTCATATTCCGCTAATTGTTTTATTTTATTTTTATTTATTTTTCTTTATTTTAATCCGCCTTTTACTGCCTGATAACCAGAATTGGTGGGGACATATCACAAAAATCACTTTGTGATCCCTAGTTTGGTTAGGACATTACAGGCTGATCACCTGATTGTCCAAAAAGTAAGATGATCCTTGCTTCGGAAGGCACGTTAAGCCGTTGGTCCCCGTTTCTGCTTACTGATGTAAGTAAGTAGCCGTTACATGAGCCATGTCAAGCCTTTGGCGGCTCAATAATAACCCTGACACCAGGGTTGATGAGGTAATAATTCACCTAACAACCCACACGATAGAAGAAGAAGACCAGAATTTATCCAGTAAATACTGCTATCAGACACTCATCTTAGAGATACGCTATCAGGCAATTTATCAGCAAGTGGCGAAACAGCTTCAAATGTTACAATAAACTGCTCATATATTCCGACATGCAAAGTTTTGCGGAGAGCCGCGGAAATACAAAATGGTTGACGGTAACAAATTGTCGCAGAGACGAGAATACAGAAGAGACATTTATCACGTGCCTCGCCAACGTTTATGTAAATATATTGCAAGTAAAAAAAAACGCCTTAATGACTTTATATGTTGGTACTTCTTACTCTGTCGAGGCAGTGGCATCATATCCCTTTGAAGAATTTAACTTACTATCGCAGTGAGAAAATTCGCTGTTTTGCTACGAATGTTTCTGCCATTTTCACGGGGTCCGCTTACCTAACCTGAAAATTTATTTATTTATTTATTAGGTTTGCCAACAGACAAAAACACTTTTACACGTAACTTAACCTATATACAAATACTGGACCAGTGCTCGTCTAATTATGGGCAAACACAACATGCTAATTTATTTACGCTACAAAGGACGGTAGATAAAGGAAGATATGATAGGTCCGGCTTTTTACATAAGCGACTGCCTTCCAACCCGCGAAGGGAACACCAGCCCAATACAGATTAGGTCACATATCTCCGCAACCCATTTTTGTAGAATGTGGGTTTCATCACGATGTAGTCCTTCACCGTTGTCCAACGGCCTCTGTGGTCCAGTGGTTGAGCGTTGGACTCACGATCCGGAGGCCCCGGGTTCGAATCCCGGTGGGGACATATCACAAAAATCACTTTATGATCCCTAGTTTGGTTAGGACATTACAGGCTGATCACCTGATTCTCCGAAAGTAATATAATCCGTGCGTCGGAAGGCACGTTAAGCCGTTGGTCCCGGTTACTACTTACTGATGTAAGTAAGTAGTCGTTACATGAGCCATGTCATGGGCCTTTGGCGGCTCAATAGTAACCCTGACACCAGGGTTGATGAGGTTGGTAATTCACGTTACAACCCACACGATAAGAAGAAGAAGACCGTTGTCCACGTGATGGTAATGTTATGATCCGAATATAAATTCGAAAATCATTCGAAGTGCTGGGATTTCAATCTGCGACCTCACAGTGATAGTCAAGCGTTCTTTCAACTAAGCTACACCGGCGACGGCGGCTACGAGATAAATTATAATTATCATTATTTTAAATAGGTATCAATTCATCTAAGAAAGCAATATTGCAATTTGACGTTTGTTTGCATTGCGCAATTTCTTTTATATGCTTCGATGTGGCCATTTTAACCCCCCAGATGTATCATAACATCTTCATCATCATCATGAATTTTGCAACGGAAATTTCCACTTGATATTAACTCAGAATTATGGTCTGAATCATCCCCTCAGTATTCGTTTCGATGCCACTAACATCGTGTATAGGCTGTTTATGTTATGTAACGTAACAAGCTTGAGGTGGGTATTGATGAAATTAAACCCCGTTTGAATGTAATTAACACTTTTAATGAGATATTTAATAAGATACAGAGATGTGGATGAACGCGTATGACGTGTCGATGACAGAGAGCCTATCTATATTTTAAGAACATTACAGATAAGCGCGACATAGCTCTTAAAGTTTTGTCAGGCACTGTTTGCATTCCCTTAGATTATTTCATCAGTTATATAGTAGGTAGATGTTTGTTTGTTTATTATCTTTTGATATTTAATTAATTTAACCCCATTACATGAATTCTGAGTAAAAGCAAACAGCGGTATCATTTTATCTTGGGTCCTCTAGACATGAAAGGTCTCTTCGGGTCCAAAAAGTATTGAATGTCGCTTCGAATTAGTTTCATATAAATTGGTAGGTAGGTACTGTTAGATAAAACAGAATCGATCGGGCTAATCTCGACTGATACATCACTATGCTAATGAACGTCACAACACTGGCTTTTGTACTTTACTAAATCTAAACTATACCGCGCATCGAAGCTAATGTATAACTTTATCTATGTTGAAATAAAATCTCTAATTCTACTGAACCAGACTGAGAACTACTTATAGTTCTGGGGGTTAAAAAGGCCACATAGAAGCAATTCATCTAAAAAAGCAATATTGCAATTTGACATTTGCGCATATAAAAGTACCTAAATGCGCAATGCAAACAAATGTCAAATAGCAATATTTCCTTTTGTTTCGATGTGGCTTTTTTGACCCCCCCTGTTCTGTCTAAAACCAATGCAACTATCACAACGCTCAAAACTTAGTAAACCGGATTGAGAACAGCAAAATTTAATTAACACTTAACAACAGTGAAAAAGAAACATTTTATGAAACGAAATTGTATACGTAATTTGCTATGAATAAGAAAGTTTGGTTCTCTTACAAAGCTCTTAGTTACAACTTCTTTTTCTTGCCATTTTTAAGTTTTCCTCCACGGATATAAAGTACCTAGAAGGACGTACATTGACCAAATTGGAGATGTCCTTAGAAAAGGTTTAGTACGATCTACTCTGAACCGGCATGCGTGTATGAAACGATTGATGAATGTGGATGAAGCAATAGAAGTGTGTTAGGATCGAAGCAAATTGAAGTGCATAGTCTCTGCTTACCACGGTGGGAAATAGGCGTGAGTTTATGTGTGTATGTATATCGTTATTTTGATAGATTCGTCCAAAAACTCACGCCTACAAGCCAAATGTAATGACAAGATAATTAGCAACCACTTTTAATGAGAAATCACAACATAGGTATGATGCACTTTATGGTCATAGAATTAAGAATAATATTACGTTTAGAACGGTGAAACGGCCCCGACCTCATCCCCTCTAGTTCTGGGCTCTTACTTCAGCCTTAAATGGTCGTAAGCCGCTAAGGAGTAAGGGAGAGAACGCACTTACTGTCTCGTTCGCACTAACGCGTTAGGCAGGACACGATAAGAATGAGATTTTTGTATGGAGTGTCCAGGTTGTGGTATTCTGGTGGTATCTAAAGAAAGAGGGTTGTGTGTCAGTTCAGATTAAGTAAAAAAATCTATATTTAAAAATTTAAAAATCTACATAACATTAGTGATGGATGAGGTAACCCAAGTTCAGCAGCTCGTTTTGAGCGGAGAGTTGCCGTTCTATCATCATCATCAGCCGTATGACGCTGGGCATAGGCCTCCCCCAAGGATCTCCACGTCGATCGGTCCTGCGCTGCCCGCATCCAGCGGCTTCCCGCGACCTTCACCAGATCGTCGGTCCACCTTGTAGCGGGCCTACCCACTGAGCGTCGTCCGACACGTGGTCGCCACTCCAGAACCTTTCCGCCCCATTGGCCATCGGTTCTCCTCGCTATGTGTCCTGCCCACTGCCACTTCAGCTTTGCAATTCTCCGAGCTATGTCGGTGGCTTTAGTTCTTCTGCGGATCTCCTCATTTCTGATTCGATCGAGCAGGGAAATACCGAGCATAGCTCTCTTCATTGTCCGCTGAGCGACACCGAGCCTCCTCACGAGACCCATAGTAAGCGGCCACGTCTCACTGCCGTAGGTCATCACTGGCAACACGCACTGGTCAAAGACTTTCGTCTTGAGACACTGAGGTATTTTGGACGAGAAGATATTCCGCAGCTTCCCGAACGCTGCCCATCCGAGTTGGATCCGACGAGAGATCTATTTCTCGAAGTTGGACTTACCTAACTGGATTATTTGTCCTAGGTAAATGTACTGGTCTACAACTTCGACCCCGACCCCGGCCGTTCTATACGTAGTATCATTCCTTATTCTATGCTCCAGACTCGTATTAATTAATAGTACTACGCAACTCCAAGCGTGCAGCTTAAAAATAAAAGTGAAAATGAGGGTAGTAACAATACTCACAACATCTTCGTAGTAGGCCCACTCGCCTCGCCAGTCATACCGTGATCACGGTCACCGCAACACGACCGAAACGTCGCGACCTCGGAAAGAAATGAAGTAATTAATAATGTCCCTTTTATTAATAACTCTGTGCTCCAGCGGATTACTGTTGGGCTCACGATCTGGAGGTCTTCGAATCCTGGTGAGGACAAATCATAAATATCACTCTGTTATCCTTAGTTTGGTTAGGAAATTGCTAGTTGATCATGTAGCTGGTATGCAAGCTACTGCTCTGTTTTATTGGTTTTATACTTATATTATTATAATCATTATTTATTATCTTCTTTGCTCTTAATAAAGTTTATGTACGGCTGATGATGATGATGATGATAGTTTATGTAGGTATACAAATATTATTTATTTTATTTTTATTTTGCACTGTATATTCCGCTAAGTTTTTATTAAATTAATTTCTTATCTATACCTCAAGATTGCCTGGAAGAGATTGCTACCTTAGTAATAAGGCCGGATCTAACTGATTAAAATTGTTTATTTTTAATATTTATTTTAAGTGCATTAAAGAACTTTTGTATTGTATTGTGTATTCACGCCTAAAAGCTACATGGCATAAGATAAGAGTGGGTGCTGTCGAACAAGGCAACCACTGTCGAGACAGTAATACTGAATTAATATAACTTATATCGTTAGATACTTTTAAAAAATAAATCTAAATTATTTATTTTCAATGTGGGAGGAAGTGATAATTACAAACAACATAAGTTCACAACTATAATTGATTACCCCTCAATAATATCTCAATTGGGATATCGCAGGATGAACTAAGTACCCACACGTTACCAAGCTTTCTGTTAGATTCATTCATAATAATATTCATAATCATTGATTTGCAATAAAAATGGTATTACAGTTTGCAGATGGTCGGCATTTAACATTTGGTCTACATTTTTAGTTATTCAAATTATAACATGCAAATAGTTAAACAAAATAAAATTGATAATTTAAATGTCAATCTTGTACCTAACATTAATTATGAAATAATAATAAAATGATTTACAATGTACTTATCAAGACGAGAGATATTAAAAGTTCGTTCCTCACTACAAATTTAAGTTGTCTTACTTACCTAGAGCTAGGATTTTAACATCTTTGATGAGCAAAGATGTGATTCGCAAACCCAAACTATGCCTATATGATAATATTATATGCTACAAAGTAACCGGAACTAATGGCTTCACATGCCTTAGAAAGCACAGATCATCAAACTTTGAAATAATCGGGCGATCAGCCTGTAATGCCGTCCGTCATTAGTAAACTATTTCATTTTATTAACGTGCGAATTCTTAATCAAATTTATGAAGAAATTACTCAAAATTTTGCTCCTAACGTTCCCAAAGGACCCGAACTACGGTTTCTGAAACCAAGTGTAAATTGAAACGACTCAAAGAGGACACCTTAATGAACTTTTAACCTCACATCGCCTGAGTAAATACAACTGAGCTCGTAACCACATTGGTGCCGATGCCTGTGATAAGTGTCAGTGTGCGCGAATAGCGGATACCACATAAAAAAAAACACTAACACAGTTGGCTCGACCATTATAAACGGCGATACGGCTCATCACCTATCACGTTCGTCTAACAGAAAGCTCTGAGAAGTGTGGGTACTTAGTTCTTGCGATGGATGTACTTCTGACTACTCCAATTGGGAAGTAGACTTGAGCTTTTTCTTCTATCGTGTGGGTTGTGAGGTGAAGTACCAACCTCATCAACCCTGGTGTCAGGGTTACCATTGAGCCGCCAAAGGTACCTGACATGGCTCATGTAACGACGAATGTCATTATCCAAATTACATATCACAAAAAATAAACAATACACAAAATAGAGAAAAATAAAAAAAAAGAATAAAAAAGAAAAATAATGAAACGAAACATCCAACGATTGTAGACCAACGTCGTCGACCTGTGTCGAATAGTCGAGCGAACTGTGTTAGTGAAAACTGCGCTTAAGATAAAGTACTTAACTTCCTTATTGGTGCAAGTTCAGCACCGGGGTTCGAAACAACGCTTCCTGTTTGAAGCAAACCGAAATCATTTTACTTTTACTTTTTAGTCTTCTTTTTCTATCGTGTGGATTGTTTGTGAGGTGGATTACCAACCCCATCAATTATTACTGAGCCGCCATAGGCCCGTGACATGACTCATGTAACGACTACGTACTTAAATCAACCGGGACCAACGGCTTAACGTGCCTTCCGAAGCACGGATCATCTTACTTCTGGACAATCAGGTGATGAGCCTGTAATGTCCTAACCAAATTAGGGACCATAAAGTGATTTTTGTGATTTGTCCCCACCGGGATTCGAACCCGGGACCTCCGGATCGTGAGCATAACGCTCACTTTTTAGTTAAAGGACTATTAAGTAATGTGGATGTGCCGCTGGATGCGGGCAGCGCAAGACCGATCGTGGAGATCCTTGGGGGAGGCCTATGCCCAGCAGTGGGCGTCGTACGGCTGATGATGATGATTAAGTAATCTTAATTACGGTTGTCAGAGGCACAGCAGCGCTCAGCCGTGTCCTTAATCTATTTAGTTTTATTCTCCAATCGTTAGGTTAGTACTTATGTTCCGTTCCATTGCTTTGGAATGTGATATTGCAGAGTAGAAAAAGCACCATGAAAGCAAAAATATTGACCTTTCCGAAATGAAATGAAATTCATTTCTGTGCATACTGGGTTACAAACGGCTCACCAAATACGACCTTTGCTTTTGTTTTCACGTGATATTGTAGATTTGCGCAGATTGCATTAACTACTTGGCCGGACAAATGGGGAGCGCTGAAGGCTCTCACTAGGTAAAACATTTAAGACAAAAGGCCAGTTGGGCGCGAACCTCGGCTCAGGGCATCGTCTGAGAGGAAAAATATTTGAAAAAATTAATCGACCCTAGTGGGTCGATAGCGATAAGCGCTGATTGAGGAAAATCATCGACCACGCCGGCGGGGTCAGTATCGGGGTCTTGAAGTGTTTGGTGTCGCGAGCTGATTGGCCGCCTCTATGGCTAGAGTAATCGAGTCGTCGGGATCATATATTACGTCGTTCGGACGCCGATACTTTTCAGTACAAAGCCGGGCAAATACGGTCGACTCGCGCACTGACGATTCCGACTTTGACTTCGCTATTGATAAACTATTCTCTCCATACATCGAAACAGGTCGCTATTATTTTCCCCAACTGCAAATAAGTTTGTAGCAAAAACATAATTTTATGTGATGGATATTTTCCTCATTTATTTGTTATTGTTTACATGTTTATATGTACCTTGTCTCGTGTCGTATGAAATCTCCTTATGTACACGTGTTAGCTGGAAGAGATCCGTTTTTTTTACCTTTGATAAGTTTGCTCATAGACGAGGCCTAAGATGGAGCTCGCTCGCCCAGAAGGTGCTTGTTCATTCTGGCCTTGAAAGCACCCGAGTTATATGCATTCGGAAATACAGAAGACGGCAGAGAATTCCACTCTTTAGCAGTGCGCTTTGTGCTAATAGTTGGGATATCCACCAAATAGGGGTAGAACCCGGCCGTACGTCTGGAAGTCCGAAGATAAAAGGGGGATAGTGGAATGAGCTCGTGTAGATCGCGGACACACTCCCCGAAGTGCAGTCTGTAGAATACCGACATACTGGCGACATACTGACACTCAAGACACGATGTAAGATGTTCCATCGTTTGGGGCACAGTGCCTCAGTGTGTCTCTGTGTGTCTACGTAATAAGTCCCTAATTGTGCTTCGTAGGTACTTCAGTGTATGTGGCAAATCTTGTACCCAAAATGTGTGACGTTCAGGGTAATATACCCTAGGGGAAAAAGAAAAGGGTAACGTGAGAAATTGCGACATAACATTTACAATCCGGGCGTGAGGGTCGCAGAGATTAAATATTGGATTGTCGTTTTGACGCATTTTGTGGAAATTCGCCATCTTTGGATGATTGAAACACGATTTTTGCGATAATATCGTGTGAGTGCAAAAGAGAGGAAAGAGATTAAATCAAATATTTTTTTATTATTTATGAAAGCAGGTGTATGTACATGAAGATGTTGAAAAAAAAAATATTCTGTGTCTGCAGTCAGCCTATTACCACACCTCGTTTTATACAGACACTACACATTGACGTTATCATACACGCGCATCTGTGTGTGTGACGTCTGACGCCCATACAATTGAAGACTGAAGTAAGATCGAGGGGGGGTGAGGTAAACCTAACTCAGTCGCTGGTGGGGAGCGGAGAGTTGCCGTTCTATATGCGTAGTATTACTATTCCTTTTTCTATAGTAAAGTATAATGAAATGTGCCGACATCCGAATTAGGTCAAAGATCACTCCCTGGTAGGGAGGGAATTTATTTAACATCTCTAGGACTTGTCAATGTCATCTTTAGAGGACTAGGGAGTCATGAAATTGGATAAAAGTATTTGAGAGTAGAATTCCGGACTTATTTTGCATTTTCATTATATTATTGCTTTCTAACTAATTAATAATATAAAAAATATTGTAGAAATTGTATTTTACATTAACAATGAATACATTGAAGATTTTTTTGAGTAATTTCTTACGTTGCTTCTTCTATAGCCTCAGTGGTCTAGTGGTTGGGCGTTAGGTTCACCATTCGGAGGTTCCGGATTCAAATCGTGCTATAAACATAATCACAAATAAAAACTTCTCTAGCTTTCTAGCTTCCCTAATAAAATAAAATAAGCGGTTATACTTATTAACATTCACAAATATTTGGAAATTATTTAATTACTTTTGAATTAAACATACTCAATGAGGGCACTGTACTGTTTTAACGTGATAATTACACATATTTTCCCATTACTCGGATATTTATTCCATAATTATTCCATTACATCATCATCATCAATTTAAGAGCCACGCTCTTGTCGGTGCAGCATTTCTGTAAAATACTCTCCATGCTACTTTTTTAGGGAAAAATAGGGCAGTGGTTACCCTCTTGCCTTCCGCCCCGCAGTACTCTGTCTGACGTGAGTGGGATGGCGCCCAGAGTAGTCTATTACAAAGCCATACTAGGACTCCTGTCCTCTGCCTCTGAATAGTACTGACAGTTACTGCTGCCCTCTGTCAGGTTCCAGGTTCATTCCATTACATAATTATTCCAAAATACATTACATCATTATCAGCCGTACGACGCCCACTGCTTTGCATAGGCCTCCCCTACGACTTTTTGGCTTGATATTTGGATCACATTATGGTTCTAAAGACTTTCCATGCTTCACCAATAACAATATGGATGGCGTTGTACAGATTTAAGGAGATAAGTACCTATTTTCTCATTCTTAGTTACATAATTACTTCAAAATACAATGTAATGGCAGACGCATATATAAAAGTAATTGTTGCTTGGTATTTAAATCACATTTTGTATAGAATTATGCTGCTGTAGCGGACCCAACTAGTTGGCCACCTAGTTCCGCTCACATGCAACAGATGGCGCCACATTCAATAATGCAGTCTTCAAGCGGTCGTGAAACGCGGTATCGAAGTTTACACAGCAAAACGCATATATACAACTTCCAACACAACACTGTTGGATCGTCGATCCCTAGTCACACTACCAACTTAGCTAGCTTAGCTAGCGGGGTACTACGCTCAGTTCGGTACCCCGAAAACATCCTTTGGCGGCAGCACATCCTTGCCGCCAAACTGCTACCTATATTGCTTCTCTTTATCTTGATCAGAATAATAATGGGTGGAAGATGTAATTGTGGCTGGGTGTAATAAAAAGGCTACATTTATACCCAAAACCAATCTTCTGATCGTGTGGGTTGTGAGGTGGAATACCAACCTCATCAACCCTGGTGTCAGGGTTACTATTGAGCCGCCAAATGCCCCTGACATGGCTTATGTAACGACTACATACTTACATCGATGCCAATAAAAACCAATAAAAGATGGATATGTCTGTTATCCATGAAATTAGAAAGTTATACGGAGATAATCTGTACAGCGCCATCTATATTGTGTTTGAGGAATGTAGCCTGGAAAGTTTCTCCGTGTATAGAATAGAATAGAATAGAAATAGTTTATTATGAAAGGACGCCACACACAAAAAGAAAGACAACAATATCATATCAAATTTCCACTAAAACAATTACAAAAAAGCAAGACGGATGTTAGTCGAAATGATCATAAGGGTGGACGTCCTGAGATAAAAGGGCCTCACTCAGCACAAGTCGCAGCGCGAACCACGACGCTGGTATTATGTGGACCCTATTGTATTAACGGTATGTCATGTTATTGTGTATACGTTTCATGCTTATATTAAGTATGTTTACTAAATTGTATCATAAATCATTAAGCACCTTCGAACTTTGTCATTTCACATTTTCCAAAGTCGCGGTTTCAAACTCAACTTTTCGAACACTCTGTGAGTTTTAACCGAGTGCCTGTGGTGTCAAATGTGTCAGGGAACGGGCCATTTATCCCGAATATATATAATAATATATATTACAATGTTTATATATAATATTGATTTTTGTTTATTATTGTTAATAATAATAATAATAAACACAATTTATTGCACACAAATTTACAAAACATTTACAGGATAAACTTATTCTAAGGTGGGCGAAGGCGGCCTTATTGCTAAGAGCGATCTCTTCCAGACAACCTTCGGCAGATGATATAGTACACTTGTACAGCTGCAGTGTAGCTCGCAAAAAAGTAAAATAAAATAAGAGAAAAAAAATATAAAGTAATAGACACATCCCACACACAAATAAATAAATATATATAACAAAATTGTTTATATATATAAATCCAACTCATCTGTTAAATTCAATGAGACTGATCGCAAGATAAAAACACAAAAAAAATAATATAATATAATATATCTCTCTCTCTCTATACACATAAACTCACGCCTGAAATCCCTAAAAGGGTAAGCAAAGCCACAAGCCAATTATTTATTTATTAAAGGTCATCAACCACGGTCTGTTTTTACTTCTATTTTGACGCGACTTATAGAAACTACTTGGCCGGACAAATAGAGCACGGGCTTTCAGTTTTTACCTTAATGCCTGGGAAAATAAGCAGTTGAACGCTTTTTATGTTTTTTATTCGTTCCCAGTCCAAAATAGAAGTAAATGCGTCCCGGATAAAAATAAAAATGTCAACCTATTCACGAGTTTTTTAACTTTACTCGTACAAGACATTATTTTCGAATGTAAAGTGGTTATGTGTTAATGGCTTTTAGACTTCAGACGGTGTGTAATTTGTCTTTTCGTACGGGATTTTATGTAATGAAAAACTTTTTTTTTTCTGGCGCAAAAGAATGGAACGAGCAATAAGGCTTAATGGAATTGAGTCGTTGGAACTTCGTTTATTCATAAACATACGTATTTTAACACTACACAGTATAAAACAAAGTCGCTTTTTCTGTCCCTATATCCCTATGTACGCTTAAATCTTTGAAACTACGCAACGGATTTTGATGCGGTTTTTTAAATAGAGTGATTCAAGAGGAACGTTTATACGTATAATAACATCCATTAAATAGTGGAGAAATACTGTTATTTTTGAGGTTTTGAATGTGATGTCGTAAATAATATCATTTTTTCGTCAGCATTGCACCCGAGCAAAGCCGGGGCAGGTCGCTAGTAAGGTATAAAATAATAATTATACTTTAGAACCTGTCGCATTAACGTATTTGATAAATATTAAACTAAGTTCGAGTCGATGGTAAATTAAAATAATCACTTACTTAAATGGATGAAAGATAGAAACCGGGCTAGCGTTGGAAGTATCATTATACATAGAGTACCCAAAATCCCGGGAAATCCCGGGATTGGCTTAGTAACTCCCGGGATTTCCCTGGATGATGGGTGCTTTAATTACATATCAATGGAGCTGTCTCACTAAAATAAAATGGTTTTTATTTTAGCTAGAATTTACGTATGTGGGTCGTTCTTCTTTTTTATCGACAATGATCTGTCCTTCCTTTTGATAAGTTACTATATATTTTAGAATTTTATTTAATCTTTCTATTCTCCAAAAATTAAATGCTTCGATATCTCTATTTTCTTAAGTTTTTTTTTGTGTTTTTTGTTAGATTTTTATTAAGTTTTCTAG
This sequence comes from Pectinophora gossypiella, assembly GCF_024362695.1. Lineage (NCBI taxonomy): Eukaryota > Metazoa > Arthropoda > Insecta > Lepidoptera > Gelechiidae > Pectinophora > Pectinophora gossypiella. The sequence continues at coordinate 3,291,261 of NC_065423.1, forward strand.
TTTTTTGCTAATTTTGTAAATAGGTTTTATACGTGTGGTATTCTAAACACCTGTATTAGGCCAGGCGCGCACTACGAATTTTTCGCCGCGCAGCAGAAAAAAGCAGCGGCATAATGTCTCACTGTAATACTGTACCAAACAGTTTTAAATTGTATTGCGCGCACTTGACGGCAGAGCCACCGCAGCGGCGCAGTATTACAGTGCGACATTATGCCGCTGCTCTTTTCTGCCGCGCGGCGAAAAACTCGTAGTGCGCGCCTGGCCTTATATATATTTTTGTACCTAATTACTTAATAATAATATTATTATAATAAGGCACCTAGTGTCGCCTCTTTTATATCGCCGTGCCCTTGCAGGGCGTCACATGTACCTTTTTACTATGTTCCACCTTAATTTATGTTTGTGACATGCAATAAATGAATATGAATATAAGTCGCTGGTCCCGGCTATTACCCGTAGAAACACCCCCACCAACCAGCAGCGTAGGGGAGGTCTTTACTCAGCAGTGGGACGTACACAGGCTGTACACATGTTTTTTGTGTTGATACCGGAAATGTACGAAATCAAGGAATTGTATACAAATCCTAGGAAATGTGTAAAATCCGATACTATTTAGGAAATGTATAAAATATTGTTTGAAAAACTATTTAATGCATAGATATCCTAGGAAATGTATAAATTTCCTCGGAATTGTATATAATTCCAGTATCGTATCGTATTAGGAAATGTATAAAGTGAATGCTTTTTGTAATATAACACGTTGTTAAACCTTTCACGGTCGGAGACCATGGGTCATTGATGGTTCATTATAGATAGTATGACACCTTAGAATCGGAACGTCATTAGATGTTCTGTCCTTGAAAGGTTAATAATATTTTTTTATTATACCACTTATTGAGACAGTCAGGTAACAGTCATACCGTAAAATAATAATAATAATGTTCAAATTATCTTATTAATTTAAACTTCTAAAATCAACTATGTGTTACATTTCCGATTGCTATTTAGGAAATGTATAGATTTCCTAGGAAATGTGTAATGTGTACGGTCACGAGCATTAATATGTATACACTTTGGTACCATGTCACATTAACTTTTTTGTCAAATTGAACTGTAAGTCTCACTAAATGTCAAATATTTTAGGGCGACAGAGTCCTAAAGTGGGTACATTATATTGCTCATGACTGTAAGTATAATATAATGTATTTCACACATTTCCGTGCGATTTTAGGAATTACATACATTTCGTAGGAATTGTACATACGATGACGGATTACATACATTTCCGTTAATAATTATATAAGTAATGAGGTTAACTGTTTGTTTTAGGTAATGTTGCTGTTGCCATGTTTATGCTCGTTATGGCGGGAGGGGAGACGGAAATACCAAAGTGAAATGGTGAGTGATCAAATGCTACTGAGGATATGTTTTTTGTGCCCTAAAGCAATATTTATTTTACCTATTTATTGTTCCTCCTCTCTTGCAAATATGAGATGACGAGAAGTACGGTCACGAGCATTAATATGTATACACTTTGGTACCATGTCACATTAACTTTTTTGACAAATTGAACTGTAAGTCTCACTAAATGTCAAATATGTTAGTGCGACAGAGTCCTAAAGTGGGTACATTATATTGCTCATGACTGTACTCGAAACCTTTTGTTCAGCCTGTCTTGTGTTTGTTATTCACAAGTTCGAATCTCGTTACGGTCAATTCAGGAGATCATTTTTGACTTTAATATTATATTCCATTAATTGAACCACATAACATAACATAAACAGCCTATACACGTCCCACTGCTGGGCACAGGCCTCCCCTCAAACAACCGGAGGGCGTATGGAGCACTCCACCACGCTGCTCCAATGCGAGTTGGTGAAGATGTTTTTACGGCTAATAGCACGGAATCATCTTACTTTTTCGGAAAATCAGGTAATTCAAGCCTGAAAAGTCCTTACCAAACTAAGGACAGTGTCTCTAAGTGATTTCGACAATGCCCCCATCGGGAATCGAACCCGGACCTCCAGATCGTGAGCCTAACGCTCTAATCACTAGACCACGGAGGCTGTTAATTGAATCACATGCTACAAAATCTTTCTCCAAGTATGTAGGTAGCTGATCTGCTAAAAACAAAAGAAGAGCGATGAAACCAGACTTTACAAACAACTGCTATAAAAAAAGTAAAGTCACGACTTAATGTTACAAATTCTTACAAAGTGTTCTTGCTCAAAAAGTTACTATAAAACGCTTTGTAACTTTAAAAGTTACGTTTCCCACAAAAGGTGTAATTAAAACTAACTACTCCTCATCAATCTAAAGCTCTCTGCACATAGAGGAGATATTAGTTAAACAAAAACTTTACAAAAAAGGTTATTATAAAGTTAGTGATTATTTAGAAGATATGAATGCATGGGATTAACTGTTTGAGAACTGATATTAGGCAGCTAAATTAATCAATTGTATACCAATATTTTATGTTTATTTTTATTTTTTAAAGAACGTTTAGGGTCCTGTGCCGAGGTTTTTCTTGCAGCTTCTTTTCCCCGGCTATACAGGTTGTGAGAAGCTGCAGTAGTTTTAGGCGGATTAGACGTTCGTTATGTAAAAATTAACGATTCAAAGTGTAACTATGTTACCAACTGAATAAAGATATTTTTGAATTTGAATTTGAATTAGAATATCGCAAGCGATAGATTTTATATCCACGGCGAATGCTAGAAACACGTGCGTGCAAAGTATATAAACATACGCTAATGATTGTATCCCAACGGGATATTCAGAGATACATCCATCTTTAGATGAATTAAAAACCCACACCTCACCGAGCGTACAGATAAAAATCACAGAATAAAGAATAATACTACGTATAGAACGGTAACTTTTGAGGTCGCAGGTTCGGATCCAGGACTAAACCAAAGATTGCCGAATTTGTTTTCGAATTCATGTTTGGATCATAAATTATTATCATGTGCTCAGCGGTGAAGAAAAACATCGTGAGGACACCCGCATTCCCGAGAAATGCATTTTCGGAGGTGATCTAACCCTTCGTTTTCCCTTCGCGGGTTGGAAGGTCAGACAGGCAGTCGCTTCTGTAAAAACTGGACCTGTCAAATGTTCAGGTTAGGTAAGCGAACCCTGTGAAAAACGGGATAATGCTAGGGAGATGATGATAGGACGGTAACTCTTCGCCCCGCACCAACGTATCGAGCGCCGAGCTAGAATTACTTCACTCCTCTGGGTTTTACTTTAGTCTAAATGGCCGTAAGGGAGAGCGTGGACTGTCTGTCTCACTCACACTTACGTGTTCGGCGGCACTCGGTAAGAATGGGATTTTTGAATCGACTGTCCGGGGTGTACTAGAACGTCGTAACACTTTCCAGCGCGGACTGCCCTCGACGCGATGTTTCCTCTGTCTAAATGTACCTTAAAGACAATTTTCGACATAGATAAGAAAATAAAAAATTGCTTCGATTCCCGAAAAAGTTCATTTGAGTAGAGTTATGAAAACTTTGAGCTATAAAATTATATGGCTTGATTAATTTTGTTCCACTTATTTTTTTGCGATTTCACGCCCACTTCAGGGGTGAACCTTTTTAATACAAAGTTGGAAATATAGAGTTGTGTCATAATGCGTATCTACAATAGTATATTCTTGGTATTTTGTAACAGGTACTATTTTCTAAATTCATCCACTTAATTAATCTTTGATTAAGTAGATTAAGACAGTCAATTACGTTATTTTCCTTTGAATTTCCAGTTTTTGACTTGTCGTCAAGTGAAAATAACATAATATTATCTCGTGTTCCGCATGAGATAAAATTATGATGTTATTTTCTAAAATGATCTGTATTTGTCCGGCCAAGTAGTGAACGAAATTTGAGTCAACATAACATAAGCTCACAACTATATCCCAATTGGGGTAGTCAGGGGTACATCCATCGCAAGTTGAACTAAGTACCCACACCTCACCGAGCTTTTTGTTAGACTAACGTGATAGGTGATGAGCCGTATCGCCATCTATAATGGTCGAAGCAACTGTGACAAATGTACAGTCGTGAGTAATATCATGTACCCACTTTAGAACCCTGTCACACTATCATATTTGACATTTAATGAGACTTACAGTTTGATTTGTCAAAAAAGTTAATGTGACATGGTTTCAAAGTGACCGTGACTCGTGACCGTACAATAAGTCAATGGTAAAAAAAGGAATGAATTATCATTGATACACGTAGCTGTTACGTTGGACAACTCTTTAAAAAAATTGTTCAATTAAGTATTTTTCAGAGGCGTTTCTCAATTAGCTGCGAAAGCGAACTTTTGTTTGGATGCCAAAAGTTGAGATATTTCGAGAAAATTTGCTGTTTTCTGCTAATCTCCTGATAACCAACTTAAGAGTTTGTACGCTCCATTAACTTGCTATAAGCTGGTGTTTTGATTTAATCTTGTAAGATTTAAGGTGATTTATTTAATTATAAATGTTTCGCGTTTATAATTCACTGTGGTCTCGTAGTTTACTGGCTTGCTTCTCAAACTGGGGCCGCCGGTTTGAACCCCGGTACCGGACTTGTTAATGAGTTATTCATATATTTTGTGGAAAGTAACGTGTATGAGTGTACTAGTGTGTGTGTGTGTGTGTGTGTGTGTGTGTGTGTGTGTGTGTGTGTGTGTGTGTGTGTGTGTGTGTGTGCGTACGTGTGTGACTTTGCTTTGCAATTTTATGACAAAACGTCGTTGAAACCAGTGAAGCAGTATTTTAATTCAAACATTATGTCGTTTACAAAAGCGTTCACGCAGAAACATTCTCAACGCGTCGTCATAAACGAGGCATTAAAGACAAATATCAAGAGTGGAAGGAATCTGAACTCAATGCTTAATGGGGTAGGCAGATCCCCAAGTAATCCGATGACACAATGCAGCCCCTTTTGCAACTTTTACATGAGCCAGGGGCATTTGGCGGCTCAATAATAACCCTTTTTCTTTTTCTATCGTATGGATTGTGAGGTGGATTACCAACCCCATCAACCCTGGTGTCAGGGTTATTATTGAGCCGCCAAAGGCTCATGTAATGACTAGAAACTTACATCAGTAACTAGTAACCAGGACCAACGGCTTAACGTGCCTTCCGAAGCACGGATCATCTTACTTTCGGACAATCGGGTGATCAGCCTGTAATGTCCCAACCAAACTAGGGATCACAAAGTGATTTTTGTGATTTGTCCTCACCGGGATTCGAACCCGGGACTTCCGGATCGTGGGCGCAACGCACAACCACTGGACCACGGAGGCCGTTATAATCCTGACACCAGGGTTGATGAGACTGGTAAATCACCTCACTATGGGTAGTGGTTACCAGGCACGATAGAAGACTATAGAGAGAGTGAGAATATAACCCAATAAAAGAAAAGAATAAGAAAAAAATAAAAAAAGAAGAAGAAAAATAAGTTCATAAATGTTTTGTGAATTTGTGTGCAATAAAGTGTTTTTATTATTATTATTTGTATGTCGTTTCCATATCTCGGGCCTATGGAGTCCCGGACTTTTGGAAGGCGTGCGTGGGGCCGAAGCACTAGTATTATAGTTTGGCGGCGAGGGTGTGCTGCCGCCAAAGGATGTTTTCGGTGTACCGAACTGAGCATAGTACCCCGCTAGCCACAAGTTGGTAGTGTGACTAGGGATCGACGATCCAACAGTGTTGTGTTGGAAGTTGTATATATGCGTCTTGCTGTGTAAACTTCGATACCGCGTTTCACGACCGCTTGAAGAATGTGGCGCCATCTGTTGCATGTGAGCGGAACTAGGTGGCCAACTAGTTGGGTCCGCTACAATAGTTTAACAAATGATTGTAACTAATTTATAACAATTCCAGGTCTGGAATTCAGACCCTGGTTCTTGCTGTAGGACACCTAGGTGGTGGCAGCATGTCATAGATAAGCGCCATCTTTAAATTTAAAAAACTAATAGATACAAAATGGAGTAAGCAGAACGACGCCGTTTTATTTTTCCGCTCCTTATATTCACATATTCAACAAAGTTTTACCAATCTACATTCTAATTTCTCCATTATTATTATTGTAACCCGTAACATATATACAGGGTATTAGTGACATCGTAACGAATACTCAGGGGGATGATTCAGACCATGATTCTGGGTTAAAATCAAGTGGAATTTTCCGTCGCAAAATTCATGATTTTTTTTTAGTTTTTTTAAATTATTTTCAATTCTATACATTTGCGATGGAAAATTCCACTTGATATTAACTCAGAATAGTCAGATGAATCATCCCTCTCAGTATTCGTTACGATGACACTTACACCCCGTACAAGTACATATGGTAGCCATACAAGTAGGTATGGGTGTTAGTGACATCGTAACGAATACTGAGGGGGATAGTTCAGACCATGATTCTGAGTTAATATCAAGTGGAATTTCCTGTCAAAAATTCATGATTTTTTTTATTTTTTTTTAAATATTTCTACTTGAAAATTCTACTTGATATCAACTCAGAATCATGGCCTGAATTATCCCTCAAAGTTTTCGTTACGATGTCACTAACACCCTGTATACACAAATATAATGCACGTAAATGTACCTATAGGTTTGATCATTTAGACCAATGAACCCTTTTCAGTCTCCATTACTCCCTGTGTCAAAGGATTCTGTCAATGAACCTTGGATGAAGACGAATGAGGTTTGAATCCCGACAATGCTAATGTGGGTAGTGGGACGATCAGAAGCATTTGTCAGCTAAGTGGACTCAAAACTACTTTTCATTGCGCCAACGATTTAAAGGAGTGAAAGGATAGGAATTAAACTGCGAATCAATCCGAAAGTTTCAAACACATAACGTAGCATCACGCGTGTATTTTCGAATGGGGTAGGCAGAGATTTATAGTACCTATAGTTTATACCCACTTCTTGCCAGTTATGTTTAAGCCCCATGTTTGCCATTAACCGGGCAAAAATACTGGAAACCACGTGATATCAATTATCTATAATCCAAATATGAATTGAAACTTAAAGTTAAGTACATAGGTATTGGTGTAGATGATGCTCTTATGATTTCATTTAAGTACATAGTGGTTACCTGAGTCATGTTAGGGCCTTTAGTGGCTCAATAGTAACCTGGGTTGATGAGGTTGGTAATCCACGTCATAACACACACGAAAGAAGACAATTTTCCTTTTAAATCGGCTCCTCTGTTCGCTTACCTAACCTGAAGATTTGACAGGTCCAGTTTCCTGCCCTACAGGTGACCTTACAACCCGCGAAGGGAAAACCAGCTCAATACGGGTTAGGTCACATACCTTCGAAAATGCATTTCTCGGGAATGTGTGTTTCCTCACGATGTTTTCCTTTACCGCTGAACACGTGATATTATTTTATGATTCAAAAATGAACTCGAAAACAAATTCGACAATCATTGGTCTAGCCCGGTCTTGGATTCGAACCTGCGACCTAATAGTGAGAGGCAAGTCGGTCTACTATATATTTAACTAAAAATGGTACAAAACACCGGAAAAGTATCACTTAAGCATTCAGAGCAAGTTTACAGCAATTACCCACGAATATAATGAACGCGAGTAGACCTTTCTACGTGTGGCAAAAAGGCTCTCGAGGGCAAGCGAACACTTGATGGATCGTTCGAAAAAGGGACCACGTTCACAAAGAGGCCGTTATTCGCTCACCACACGTTAGCCCTCACAAAGTAACATTACCTACTATAATGAAACCATCTTGAATATTCACTTCAAATATATGTTCAACACTGTACAATATCTATTTTTAACCACCTTTCGGCTACGTAGCTGTAATGAGACTGCCGGGCATCGGGTTTCTTCTCAGACATCCTCGGGGCTATGCCCCCTTGATGTGGTCGCACTCGCCGCCCGCAAAAACGGGCGTGCCACGAGGGTGGGACACGGCGGGCGATGATCGCCCCTCCGTGAGCCCGGTGGAAAGTCAGGTTCGTGGTGCCGCTCGCGAGGTCGAGCCCACCGGGTGATGAATGTGAAGGAAGCAACAGAAGTATGGCAGCGTCGAATTACAACTACTCCAGCAAACTAATGACTTGCTATAGCTCTACTGCTTTTCAAATTTCATAGCCACTTTACCAGCAACTTTATCATTATTTTCGTAAAATACTGCTAAGATTTTCAGCTTTCCTGTGATAAGGATGGATCTCCTTGCGTCATAGTCGATATTTGACTTTTTGTCCTTTTAATGTAAGTACTATCGCGGAGCTCCGCGCGTCGAAAACTTTTCGGACTAGTCGAGTGCAAAGTTGAAGTATGAACTATTTGCTCATAATTGTATGGCCTGCCACCAAGGCAAGGTGGTAAGGTGTCCTTAGAAAAGGTTCAATACGATCTACTCTGAACCAGCGTGCGTGTATGAAGCGATTGATGAATGTGGAGGAAGCAAGAGAAGTGTGTCAGGATCGAAGCAAATGGAATTCTATAGTCTCTGCTTACCCCGGTGGGAAATAGGCGTGAGTTTATGTATGTATGTATGTATGGCCTGCGTTTCGCGCTCACATGGCTTTTCTAACATTTTTCTTCTATTCAGTCGTACCAACATAGCTGATTTGTATCAAAATGTACCCGAGATAAGAAACGCAAGGTTTTTCCAAACCCGATTCCCAATACACAACGATCGGTTATATAAATTGTACCAAAGTCCCTCCCCCACACTCTTCCGTCTGATAAGAAAGAAACATTGCCCTTGTACTGTTTATTTAGAACAATATTGAAATTCCCCTCTGGAGTCACGTTTCAATCTTCAGATTCCGAATAAGATTCATATCTGCTAGCATTTTCGTTTTTGCCAAGGGTTCTTAATAACGTCTGAATTCTGATACTAAGTCTTATTATGTAATCTGTTTTTGTATTTTATTGTACAAATGTTGTGTTATACGGAGTTTTCCGCCGTCGGGTTTTAGTTTTTAAACTTGTTTTTTTTATGGATAGACATTAGTTCACTAGCCCAGTTCGTAGAACGCTTGCGAAGTTAGAATCCAGGCAGGCCTAAACTAATAATTGTCGAATTCGTTTTCGAATTCATGTTTGGATCACAAATGATTATCACGTGCTCACCGGTGAAGGGAAATATCGTGACGAGACCCACATACGTTCCCGAGAAATGTATTTTCGGAGGTATGTGATCTAACCTGTATTGGGCTGGTTTCCCTTCGCGGGTTTGAATGTCATACAGGCAGTCGCTTCTGTAAAAAACTGGACCTGTCTTGTCAAACCACTCGCCGTAAAGAGACTCGCCGTAACGGGATTCGACGTTCGGGGAGTCGCTGTTAATGGCATCATCATCATCACCAGCCCATTAACGTCCCCACTGCTGGGGCACGGGCCTTCCCTATGGATGGATAGGGAGATCGGGCCTTAAACCACCACGCGGGCCCAGTGCGGATTGGTGGTTATTAACGACTGCTAAAGCAGCCGGGACCAACGGCTTAACGTGCCTTCCGAAGCACGGAGGATCTCGAGATGAAAACTTTTTTATTGTGGTCACCCATCCTATGACCGGCCTTTGCGAAAGTTGCTTAACTTCAACAATCGCAGACCGAGCGCGTTAACCGCTGCGCCACCGAGCTACTCAGTTAATGGCATAATTCACAATAATTGCTACCAGATTTATAGCTTCTCCAAGCAACTATAGAGTTACATAAGGCTCCGATCCAACCAATTGACCCGGAATCCATTAATCTTCTAAATCTAGATAATTCTGGCTACCGGATCCGAATCAAATCCTATCATTTAGAGTATCTTATATAATTAATGGGGGATTATACTTAGGACGGTGCTATTAGTAACGAGTGGGAGACTCTAACACGAGGTACCCCTTATGATATTGCAAACTCGGATGTTAATAGCAATCCCAGTTGTTATGGCTGGCTGTAGAAATTCGGAATAAAATAAATTTCTAAAAAAAAAAAACAGGGTTAGTGTCATCGTAACGAATACTGAGTAGGATGATTCAGTTCATGATTTTGAGTTGATATCAAGTGGAATTTTCCTTCGCAAAAGTATGGAACTGAAATTAATAAAAAAAAAACACTAAAATTGACATGAATTTTCCGACAGGAAATTCCACTTGTTATCAACTTGGAATCATGGTCTGAATCACCCCCTCAGTATTCGTTACGATGTCACTAACACCCTGTATATTTACAAACTATTTTACATTCTGATGACGATCTGAGACTAGATCCATCTATTTTATACTGTCAAATATATATTGCATTATACAGGGTGTTAGTGACATCGTAACGAAAACTTTGAGGGGTGGTTCAGGCCATGATTCTGAGTTGATATCAAGTAGAAATTTCCGTCGCAAAAGTATGGATTGGAAAATAATTAAAAAGAAAAGAAAAATTTTCATGAATTTTTTGACACGAAATTCCACTTGATATCAACTCAGAATCATGGTCTGAACCATCCCCTTCAGTATTCGTTACGGTGTCACTAACACCCGTACCTACTTATATGGCTACCGTATGTACTTGTACGGGGTTTAAGTGTCATCGTAACGAATACTGAGAGGGATGATTCATCTGATTATTTTGAGTTAATATCAAGTGGAATTTTCTATCGCAAAAGTATAGAATTGAAAATAATTTAAAAAACTAAAAAAAAAACATGAATTTTGCGACGGAAAATTCCACTTGATTTTAACTCAGAATCATGGTCTGAATCAACCTCCTCAGTATTCGTTACGATGTCACTAACACCCAGTATGTATGTTACAGATTACGTAAGTACCTTTGTTTGAATAAATAAATAAATAAATAAATAAATAAAGCTCGGTGAGGTGCGGGTACTTAGTTCATCTTGTGATGTACCTTCGGATATAATTAATCTAATTACGTTTAGAAATAGTAAGCAAGTTACAACTATGTTACGTTAAGTTTCGCAAACTTAGTATGCATTTCCGTCTGTTGTTTGGTTGCGGAACGCTGTGGATGTAACGTAAAGTTTTGTGACTATCATGCCCGGTTGAAAGAAAAATAAAACCCTCCTTCCTAGTTTATGCGTAGTCGGATAAAATAATGTTTTCTGCTTTTGATTGTGGCCCTGATTTAAATATTATACCTTATGATTGTTTCAATACTCATCATCTCCCTGGCGTTACCCGGCTTTTAACAAAATTTTCTTTGTTTTTTATTATTTAACTAGCGACCCGCCCCGGCTTCGCTCGGGTCCTATGCTGAGGAAAAAATGAAATTATTTACGACATCACATTAAAAAATAACAGTAATTCTCCACTATTTAATGGATGTTATTATACATATAAACCTTCCTCTTGAATCACTCTGTCTATTAAAAAAAACTGCATCAAAATCCGTTTCGTAGTTTTAAAGATTTAAGCATACATAGGGATATAGGGACAGAAAAAGCGACTTTGTTTTGCACTATGTAGTGATTTGTATTCCCGTGTTGTATGTTTCTAATGTGCAGTAAAGTATTGTGTGTTGCATTGTTATAATAAAACTTAAAATAAGCAAGTAATTCTGTATGTCTTACTCTTTGTCTCTGTCATTATCATGTCCTTTTACCATTTACATACTTAACCGATTTAGAATGAATATTGGCATATAGATAGATCGATACTCAGGCACGGACCCAAGGTTCATTTCAGATACGGAATTACAATACCTAAAGTTTTTTTACGTAATCATCTCTCTAGCGTTACCCAGTATAGTCAGGATCCGCTTACCTTAAGTTAATTTAATTATTTTTTAAGTAAGTACGATGTTTTTTGTGACTTCGTTCGAACCGAAGTCTACACACATGAAGGCGCGGACAAAAACTAGTATTACATTAAGGCTTGACACGTATTAATCACCCTACGCCTAAATTAATTTGAAGTGGCGTATCACAAGTTTAATTTAACAAAATTGCCATAGTTCACCATTATGGTCATGCTTACATCACATTTACGAGCCTTTGTGTGCATTGAAATTGTAGCAATTTTAATAGTGGAGTCTAAAGCCGGAGTTTCCTAACTTCTAATTTACCACGTCAGCTCATAATCATAATCAATAATTTATTTGCAAGAACACAAAGTTCAAAATCTTATTCTAAGAAAAACAGTGCATGTATTCAACCTGCATCAGGTGGGCAAATATTTATATAATTATATTATTATTAATAGATTTATTCCTATAGTTAAAGAATTCGTTGACACTATAAAAACACACATGTAATCAATAACCATTTAGTTAAGCTATGCTTATATTCTTTTTTATAATTTCCCAATTTTGATGTTTTTTTTATTATGGTAATATAATATATTTTTGGTAATTTTTATAATAATATGTCAATGACAATATACATTTTTTTATTTAAACTAAGCAAAGGCAAAGGTATAGACGTCATTCAGCCTACTTTAGGAGATTTTTTTTGTTTAATTTTAAAAACATACCTTCTAAAATACCTTAATTACCCAATTGCATCGGTCTGCTTATACCTTAAGATAAGATAAAAAGATAAATTATGTATATTTTACTTTACCATGTCACAAGGCTGTAGGTTTAATGACAGATAAAAGGTGTTAAGAGTACATATGTAGTATACACTTTGAAACCATGTCATATTAAACTTTTTTGACAAATTAAACCGTAAGTCTCATTAAATTACAAATATGATAGTGCGACAGGGTCCTAAAGTGGGTTCATGATATTGCTCATGACTGTACTTACGTAATTACAATAGCTTAGGAGTGGCGGTCCTAGGGCGGTGCGAACGGGGTGATCCAAGACGGAACTACCTTGGCTGGCAGCACCGGATCTACAGGGGAGGAACTGGATTGGGCACACCTGCCCTGAGAATTAGACCTCTTAGCGGCCACATAAAACTCATACACTTAATGGGTGACCGTAAACGACATTTTTAAAAGAATTAATTAGGTAGTTCAGCTGCTTGTCTTCGACAGAGGGATTGTGTCCTCTAACATGATGGAATAATGTTATGGGCGATAGGCTGATCCCTTATCACCATAAGGTTCATCATATCCAGCTTACGACACCGTATCAACAGTGGCTGCAAGTTGTCTTTGATTGCTTGTGGCTCTGCCCACCCCATTAGGGATTACGGGCGTGAGTTTATGTATGTATGTATGTTAATTAGGTAGTTTCTTACCTTTGATCGGTTCGCTCTTGGCCCCAGACTTGCACGAAGGCATTGACGAGGCCTAAGATGGAGCTCGCCTAGAAGGTGCCTGTTCACTTTGGCCTTGAAAGCACCCGGGGTACTTAGCCACCGTAAGGGCTCGCACCACCTAAATATTTAGCTAGGGCCGCCACTGCCCAGCAAGTTTGTCAGGAGCCGTTCAGTTGGAGAGCGTCTGCCACAAATCGCGGCGATAAATCAAAACTTCGCCGCGATTCGCTACGGGACAGATTGTGTTGTGGGCGTAAGAACAAAAGTTAATTTACTGAATATATTTTCGTCTGTATATTTGGTTTTTTTTGGTAATATTTCAGGCAGAGGGGAAGAAAGAATGATGGGTTATTTCTTACAATAGTAACATGTGGTCACCACGAGCACTAATGTGTATACATTTTGGTACCATATCACATTAACTTTTTGAAAAAGTAAGCGTTACTAAATGTCAAATATGTTATCGCGACAGAGTTCTAAAGTAGCTTCTAAAGGAACATGGCATTGGTTCTGACTGTACTCAGTTCATCTTGCGAAAGATGTACTTCTGACTAATTCAATTAGGAATATGGAATGTAATCAAGGGTTCAAGTCCCGAACGAGTCAGATTTTTTCGATTTAATTGCCTCTTTATGAAAACTAGTCGTTAGGTTATGTTATGTAAGTACCTATTTTATATTCAAAACTCAGAGGGAAGAGAACTTTTATTCTTAATCATAAGTTCATTACAAAACAAAGTAAAATCTAATAAAAAAAATCTAATATATAAAATCTAATAATTCACAGTGGATTAATACGAAATTTAATAAAGATGCGGGCAATTTTATTGTTTGAGCTGAAAATTTCTGCGTATTAAAGATAAGAGGGTTAATTTTGGTTAGCGGTTTTATAACACAGGTTTATAAAGCCAGTACACACATAGTCGGTACCGCGTACGTTGTGGACAGGGGAGCGGGAATCTGAAATTGCGCCAAATTTCTGTGTGAACGCGTCCTAGAAAACTGGAACATTAACGGCCTGATAAAGTAAACCTGATGTCAGAAATCAGAATCATTTCAATCAGAAATCAGAATCATTTCAATCAGAAATCAGAATAATTTCAATCAGACAGACATCAGGTTTACTTGTAAGGTCGTTAATGTAACTTTTTATACCGAGCATAAATTAAGAAAAGGCAAAATCTCAGCAAATGAACATGGAATAACTGCTATTCTGCCCTTGCAACCCGAAGGGAAAACCAGCCCAATTACAGGTTAAGTCATATCGTGGAATAGAAGACAAAGCAAGGAAAGGCCCTAACGAGCATTTTGTATGAGAACCGCTGTCGTTGGTTCAAACCCACTCTCTTTTAGAGCTACTCCTCCGAACAGATAACTATGATAGCTCTACTGCTTCTCAAATTTCATAACTATCGCCTATGTATATTTTATGTTATAGGCTGCAATTGTATCAATACTTTTCGTAAGATACTCTGCATATAAAAGTTTTTATTTATTCACAATTTACAAAGTCATTACAGGCAATCCCAATTCGACTATGTAATGCAAGGAGCTCGGTGGCGCAGCGGTTAACGCGCTCGGCCTGCGATTGTTGAAGTAAAGCAACTATGTGTGGTGACCACAAAAAAAAAAAAGTTTTCATCTCGAGCTCCTCCGTGCTTCGGAAGGCACGTTAAGCCGTTGGTCCCGGCTGCATTAGCAGTCGTTAATAACCATCAATCCGCACTGGGCCCGCGTGATGGTTTAAGGCCCGATCTCTCTACCCATCCATAGGGAAGGCCCGTGCCCCAGCAGTGGGGACGTTAATGGGCTGATGATGATGATGCAATTTTACTTAAATATTATTAACTCAAAAGTTTTACAACTAAGTCTGTGAATTTCGTTAACGAACACGTAAATAGATCGATGTCAGTATGGAGTACGGTGATAGCATTAGGTAATGGTCTTTAGTGCGCGCGCTACTGGTGCGCAGCTGCCGAGGTTGGTTGGTTGGTTGGCTATGATATTCGATATTTGACTTATGGCCCTACAGGTTATAATATACAGGACAACCTTTTAATATATTTTCGCGTAGCTCCGTGGGTCGTTACGTTTGCGGACGAGTGGAGTGAAAAGTTGACGTATGAACTATTTGCTCATACTTGTATGGCGCGCATTTCACGCTCATTTGGCCCATCCAACCTCTTTCTTCCATTCTGTGGGTCAAATACACCCGAAAACACATTTCTGTGTGCATTGAGTTTATGTTATGGGATCATCAGATAGGCTCTATTGTTCCATAATTCACATTATACAGGGTGTTAGTGACATCGTAACGAAAAGATTTTCTCAATTGAAAAGTTTTTGAATTGAAAAGTTATTTTCAATTCCATACTTTTGCGACGGAAAATTCCACTTGATACCAACTCAGAATCTTGGTCTGAATCATCCCCCTCAGTATTCGTTACGGTGTCACTAACACCCATTGTATGGCTACCTGTATGTACTTGTACGGGGTGTAAGTGACGTTGTAACGAATACTGAGGGGGACGATTCAGACCATGATTCTGAGTTGGTATCAAGTGGAATTATCCGTCGCCCTGTATATGAATTTCACGTTTCACTAAATTGTATTACGGCGCAAACGCTATACACATAAACATAACAGGATTATAATTTCTACTCGAGGGGTTTGTGAGAGAATTTTGATTCTGTAACTTAAAGTAAATATTATGAAGGACATTGTAAGTGGGTAGTTTCCCTACGGCAAAGATAAATTGTGAAATTCTGATTACTAAATAAAGAGCGATCTAAAGGTGACAAAAAACATTTTCTTTTTTCTATTTATTTTTTTTAAGTATTTTTATATGAGAAAGAAAAGTGTAATAATAAGTGCGACACCCTCAGGCGCGTGCGGTACCCTCAGGCTCGATATATTAAATTTTATACGGGGTAAGAGCCCATAGCGTTTGTCTGATCAAGCAGTTATCCCAAAAGACATGTCCTCTTATATTTTGTCAGATTATAGCTTAGAGCGCTCTTCAATTGTTCAACCAAGAAGATGCTATCCGAATCCACGAGCAAAAATACAGCCAATTTTGATCTGAAGTTTTGGATGTGATGTACGATTCGATTCATCATGGCGTCGCGTGTCATGGTGTCATGTAAAAAACGACATAACTGTTTTTTTTAATTTAACAGCATGCCACGGCAAGATAAAGGGCTTAACAACTTACATGTCTTTTATATCCTATTTCCCTGCCAGTCCAGAAAAAATGAAAAGTCACATGAAAAAACTACAAAGTGCTAGTCGGACTAACGCACGAAGGGTTTCGCATATTGACTAGGTAAACAAGAGAAGGTATACATATTTCATATTGCCTACTGTGAGCTACGGTGGTAGCTGTTGTACAGGGTGAGAGCCTTCAGCGCTCCCCATTTGTCCGGCCAAGTAGTTAATGCCATCTGTGGCAAATTTACAATAAGTCACGTCAAAAAAAAGGTGGTAGCTGATGAATATGTTGTGGACTGTATAACTAAATGAAATGAAGTAATAACAAATACTTAGATTTGAGAGATATTTTCATGTATTTTCACCAATGTTCATCAAAAAAGCAAAGACGTAAGAACAAAACAAAACCAACATACAAAACGTCAAAAAAAAAGAAATATAAAAAAACATACAAAAAGATTATAAAACCTGCGAAGAGTTCGCAACACCTCTAGACTATAAGCAGTTTCGTTGAGTGGATCATCATCATCACCAGCCCATTAACGTCCTCACTACTGGGTCACGGGCCTTCCCTATGGATGGATGGATGGATAGGGAGATCGGGCCTTAAACCACCACGCGGGCCCAGTGCGGATAGGTTATTATTAACGACTGCTAATGCAGCCGGGACCAACGGCTTAACGTGCCTTCCGAAGCACGGAGGAGCTCGAGATGAAAACTTTTTTTTTGTGGTCACCCATCCTATGACCGGCCTTTGCGAAAGTTACTTAAGTGGATAAGTTGACTGGATAAGTGACGTTATTATATTGTCTCATCATCATCAATTTAAGAGCCGCGCTCGTGTCGGTGTAGCATTCTCCATGCTCCTTTTTAGGGAAAAATAGGGCAGTGGTTTCCCTCTTGCCTTCCGCCCCGCAGTACTCTGTCTGACGCGAGTGGGATGGCGCCCAGAGTAGTCTATTACAAAGCCATACTAGGACTCCTGTCCTCTGCCTCTGAATAGTACTGACAGTTACTGCTGCCCTCTGTCAGGTTCCAGGTTACAGTCCCTGTGACATGCCCCTTCCGTCCTGCATTGCCGTACCGATGGCTCCCATCTCCGCCTCTGCAGCCGTTGAGGTCTTCACCCGTATCCCTGGGCAAGGGTTCTACGTTATACCCCGTAGGTCTGGGTCCCTATTCGAACTCAGCCACCATCTTACTCCGGCCTACTGAAGTAAGAGGCGCCCACCCCCGCGGCAAGGACGCGCCGAACAGGAATTGCCCCAGTGGAGGGCAGAGAAGATGACTCTGTCCCCCCTGGGGCCGGGTTAATGGTCTTGTATGGAACCAAGACCAAGGGCATTATATTGTCTACCTGTTGCAATTATTGATACGAGCAAGAAAGGTGTAAAAATTAACGCGTTTGTTGTATAGGAGCTTCCTCCTATACCTCCCGTATGAAGATTTATTTTATTTTGTTTTAAGGATTTGTAGTTATAGCGGCAACAGAAATACATAATCTGTGAAAATTTCAACTGTCTGGCAATCGGGATTCTTGAGAAACTGCCTTGTGACAGATAGACAGACTGCGAATTCTTAGTAATAGCATGGAGAATATGCTCAATCCTATGACAAGCCCCCGTTTAAGCCGTTAGCCCATTGATGACGTAAGTGTTCAATTTAATTGGTATCTCCAACATTCCAAGGACGTCAATTTTATTATTGAAAATTAAGTGAATTACTGACTAATGTATTTAATTACTATTATTTGTCACATATACAGAAATCATTAAAACTGTACGTACGTATTTTACTAAAAGTACAAAATTTCCTTGCAAAGTAAATTAAAAACATTGGACGTGGGTAATTATTTTTTTACGAAAACGCAACGCAGGGTCGGATGACGTCAGCTGGGCTAACTTTGAAATGCTAGCTGTCAATTTTGAGCATACCTGGTCTTCTTATACCATGCCATGAGTAATAGGGTCTCGTTTTAATCCATTGGGTACGGAACTCTAAAAAGGAGGTATCCATTCAGAAAAATCCTTTCATATTCAGCATTCTTGTGGCTCTTTATAACCAGATATGGCGGCGGAGCGAGTAATAAATAACAGGGGAAGTTCTACAATCGCGGCGCTGGTGACAAGTTTAATCGAATTTGGCCAAAATGGGGCGCTATTGAAGTCTAGAACTATTCCATGTTCCAGTTCTTGATAAGTTTATGTACCATTTCTGGGAAGCGGACCCAATGAAGCGTGAAGAATTTTCGCGATTTGAACAGATTTCGGGGTGTCAGTCATCCCGTGATCATGGCACTTGCAACAGTGTCGAAATATCGGGAGTCTCATATCGCCATTTTAAACGCGGTAAGAACCCGTTATTATGTGTTTTAATTATTATGTGATAATAGGTTAGTATAATATAAAAAAAAAGTTTTCATCTCGAGCTCCTCCGTGCTTCGGAAGGCACGTTAAGCCGTTGGTCCCGGCTGCATTAGCCGTTATATTAGTTATATTAGTCGTTAATAACCATCAATGGGCTGATGATGATGATGAATAATAATGAAGGATATTTGTTAAGTTTAGTACCTACTGTAAATATTTATACATTATAATAATTTAAGTTTATATTTTTGTGTCTATGTTACCGCCTTGGGTATGTATCTGTATGGTAACTTATAGTTGTTATTCTTAGATAAATAAGTAAATATATTTTATTTTTTACAGTCTCTACATCTGGCTATCTGAAACTGTGCAAGTACTATTTCCTACCCCTAGTTTTGAGACGAAAGATTAGTGATATAATAGCACTTCTAATGAACATCTGTCTAAATAGCATCTACGCGCAAATATTAGCAGTTTGAAGTAACGTCCTACTTCACCTTTTGCGAGAACTAACTATAGGCATCATACCTAGTTGATACGATCTATTGACAGTTTTAACAGTTTACCACTTGGGTACGATTTAGACCTGTTTTGTTCTAAAGTTTCCATGATGCGACGAAAAATTGCGAAATCTTTCACCTCGACTCTTACCCAACGTTTCCTTCCTTTTTCAAAATCACTCCTCTCAATTCTTTCAGTCCGTTCCTTTCCACTCAATCATCCACCAGTCAATCATCAATCAATCAATCATCAATCATTTCAATCATTTTCTCTATCAGTCTTCATTGAAAAATCAATATTCAGCCTCTTACTTATCCCACATATATGACTGTAAAAGTGTAGATAACTTAGCCACTATTGAGGTGGAGACTTGTAATTAGCCTTTAGTTCATCATCATCATCATCAGTCGTACGACGCCCACTGCTGGGCATAGGCCTCCCCCAAGGATCCCCACGACGATCGGTCGGTTAGCCTTTAGTTAATGTCTGCTAATTATTTTAGCAAATATTTATGGCTGTGAGTTTTCCTCAAAATAAATGGATAAAATAATTACACTATCGTTTTTCGCAATCGTTCGCAACTTGGCTAAGGCTAATCTATATCTTATTAGCATTCATTACGCATATTGGCATTTTGAATTAATACAAAAAAATTGTTTCCAAAATTATTCTCTATTACCCTTTTAAATGCAAATATGAGGGTAGAAATGCAGTAGAGATATCACAAAATTAATACATGTTACTCTGTGCATTCTGAATGCAAATTGAAATGCATTTCCGCTAGTATTTGTGTGTACTTGTACTTTTGTTTGTCATGAGTTACGTTCATGGTTAAAATAAAATTCAGTCGCAGAAAAAGACATGGAATTTCCTTTGCGATTTAAGTATTTACATAACATTATTCATGACTATATACCCAATTAGGCTAGTCAAAGGTTCATCCATGACACACCTCACCGAACTTTTTGTTATATAGAAAACAAAGGATAGCTATACAAAGTAATTTCGACAGTGTCCCCGTCGTTCTAACCACTAGACTATGGAGGCTGTTGTTCAAGATTAACATTTTTGTAATTTATCTTTGACCCAGTTAAAAACCTTATTATAAATATTTTATAGAAAGAGTACAGTCATGAGCAATATAATGTACCCACTTTAGGACTCTGTCGCACTAACATATTTGACATTTAGTGAGACTTACAGTTCAATTTGTCAAAAAAGTTAATGTGACATGGTACCAAAGTGTATACATATTAATGCTCGTGACCGTACAAGGAAGCACACGAGATGTTATTTAAGTAAACGAAGAGTTTGAGGTTCAGGAACTACAGAAGGAACTAATAAAACTTTTTCGTTGCACAATCTTCGCTATGCCGCTGCAGTGCTTTATATGAAACTAGTTTTTGCCCGCAACTTCGCGTTAAATTCGGGGTAACATTGTTTTTCTGACGTGACTTATTGTAGATTTGCCGCAGATAGCATTAACTACTTGGCCGGACAAATGGGGAGCGCTGAAGGCTCTCACCCCGTACAATTTAAGACAACAGGCCTGAGGGTGCCCAGTTGGGCGCGAACCTCGGGTCAGGGCGTCGTCTGTGAGGAAAAATATTTGAAAGAATTAATCGACCCTAGTGGGTCGATAGCGATAAGCTGAGATTGAGGGAAATCGTCGACCACGCCGGCGGGGTCGGTATCGGGGTCCTGAAGAGTTTGGGGTCGCGAGCTGATTGGCTGCCTCTATGGCTAGAGTAATCGGGTCGTCGGGAAATCGGGGTAACGCGGTGTTCCTTTCCTTATGTGCTAATTTTTACCCTCCTACCTTAGCAACTGCGAAAAGTCCCTAATATTTCACCCCGTCTTTGATGGGGTTGGGTGAAGATTTCAAACAAAAAAACACGATTGTTTTGTTAGTCACAAATAGTCCAAATACCAATTTTTAGCTTTCTACCTTAACAATTGCGGAATGCTCCATTCAAACTTTCACCCCTCATGTTTTTTTTTTTTTTTTTTTATTTATTTGGATCAACCAACAATGATACAATATGGTTTAATAATTAATATTACAATATTTGACTTGGTAATTGTACCACCAGCGGCGTTGACCGCATTTTACTAAATAAGTAAAGAGGAAGCAGATCGAACCTCACACTATTACAGTAATTAATTAATACAATAAAGAGAAAAATGTAACGAAATGTATCAATACAATAGACAATAAGTTTTAACTATTGCTTATTACTTAGTATTGATGAAGTAGAGTTAATTAGAGTAAATTACAAGATGATAGTATGATACTGTAATACTATGATTGTACCAACAGTTGCGCACCCGCCCAGCCCTACGATAAAGGATTATCTTGGGATCAGTGTAAAACCACTGGACGGGTGCGTTTACCCCGACGACAGCAATTGTGTGATGCTCTGTCGCGGAGCCACCACCTCCAATTCAGTTGAAAACGATATAGATTACTGTACGTACCATGTACATAGTGTACGTGAAAAGATTTTATGTGTACGTGCTATAATTAGAAAGAAAACAACAAATTAAAGTGGCTTCGCTGGAGAGCATACTCCCCAGCGGAGCCACTCAGTTTGCATACTTCGAGATGTTTTCTTCCTGTAAATTGAAGTATAGTTTGATGTACGTACTACGTACATAGTGTACGTGAAAAGATTTTATGTGTACGTGCTATAATTAGAAAGAAAACAACAAATTAAAGTGGCTTCGCTGGAGAGCATACTCCCCAGCGGAGCCACTCAGTTTGCATACTTCGAGATGTTTTCTTCCTATAAATTGTAGTATAGTTTGATGTACGTACTACGTACATAGTGTACGTGAAAAGATTTTATGTGTACGTGCTATAATTAGAAAGAAAACAACAAATTAAAGTGTATATGATGGCATGAACAAAACGTGAAGCGCTGAAGATTTTAAGAAACAATCTCCTTGCGAGAACTTTTTATCTATGCACAAACTACTAAGAGAACCTATTTCAGACGAACGTCTCTCATACAAAACAAAGAGCCTCAGAATTTAGATTATGACACTTGATTTGACATATAAAATTATATTGCCACACGCAAAAATAATTGTGGGGTTGCCATAGTAATGATATGGCACGGCGTGGCAGTAGTGATAGCTTTAAATTATTTAGATTACTTTAAATTTTGATGACAAGGTTTATAAAAAAAGACTGCAGTTTACTTGTATAACATTTTATTTTTTAATTTTGTTTTATATTTTATGTTTTTTTTTTCTGAAATAGAGCTTTATTATTATTATTTTAAATATGCCTTTTTGCATTAATGGCAAACTTTCCTCTAAACTCTCTAATCTAGAGACATCTGTACCCTTTAATATTTTGTTTATAATAACACTGCTAATCTTGAGAGACCCGGATAGTTTTTAATAAAAATGTCTTTGTGCAATCCGCATGGCAAACACAATTGTTCCCAGTAGTCCTAAGCCTTCGCAAATTGTCATCACACAAACACTGTAACTTCTGCACTTCTAGAGTTCTTCCTAGCTCACTTTTAGGAAACTGGTGAAATATAGCGTCTTTTCGTCTTTTCGCTTACTTATCTTACACTCATACTGTATGGATATCACAGTTTTCTAGTTGAGAGGCTAACTACGGAATTTATTCAACGCAAATTTCACTTAAATTACAATTTACATTTATAAAACTACAATGAAACAATGATTGATTTTGGATTTTGTTTGGTTAGGACGCCGAACGGGCAGCGCTTGCCCTTGTGTCTATGTTTATATCCTAACCTAAGATTGTCCCAAGATGGCGGAAGATCGCAGAGGGGTGAAATGAAGTAGGAGAGGGGTGAAGTAGCTGTCATTTTCTAAACTCGGTACATTTGCGCTATGGTACAATTTTTTTGTATGAACATTTCCGGCCGTGTATCTATGACAGATTTGACATAAATTGTCAGTGCCGTACCGATCCGTCACCAAACCTTGTCATCAAAATTTAAAGTAATTAAATAATTTAAAGCTATCACTACTGCCACGCCGCCGTGCCATATCATTACTTTGGCAACCCCACAATTATTTTTGCGTGTGGCAATATAATTTTATATGTCAAATCAAGTGTCATACTCTAAATTCTGAGGCTCTTTGTTTTGTATGAGAGACGTTCGTCTGAAATAGGTTCTCTTAGTAGTTTGTGCATAGATAAAAAGTTCTCGCAAGGAGATTGTTTCTTAAAATCTTCAGCGCTTCACGTTTTGTTCATGCCGTCATATACACTTTAATTTGTTGTTTTCTTTCTAATTATAGCACGTACACATAAAATCTTTTCACGTACACTATGTACGTAGTACGTACATCAAACTATACTACAATTTACAGGAAGAAAACATCTCGAAGTATGCAAACTGAGTGGCTCCGCTGGGGAGTATGCTCTCCAGCGAAGCCACTTTAATTTGTTGTTTTCTTTCTAATTATAGCACGTACACATAAAATCTTTTCACGTACACTATGTACGTAGTACGTACATCAAACTATACTTCAATTTACAGGAAGAAAACATCTCGAAGTATGCAAACTGAGTGGCTCCGCTGGGGAGTATGCTCTCCAGCGAAGCCACTTTAATTTGTTGTTTTCTTTCTAATTATAGCACGTATACATAAAATCTTTTCACGTACACTATGTACGTAGTACGTACATCAAACTATACTTCAATTTACAGGAAGAAAACATCTCGAAGTATGCAAACTGAGTGGCTCCGCTGGGGAGTATGCTCTCCAGCGAAGCCACTTTAATTTGTTGTTTTCTTTCTAATTATAGCACGTACACATAAAATCTTTTCACGTACACTATGTACATGGTACGTACAGTAATCTATATCGTTTTCAACTGAATTGGAGGTGGTGGCCCCGCGACAGAGCATCACACCAGCAATTACATGGAAGAAACAATAAAATTGTTACTTTTAAGTATTGAGTCCCGTTCTCGGAGCCCTTCCAATAACATATGCCTAAAGGTACCAACTCGCAAATTTTGCATATCAAGATGACTGAAATGTATATTGTAAGTATTCACAATACGACATATGGGTGACCTTTTTCCAGAATTAGTACGGCAATGTTTATATGCAAACAGTTTATGAGTATTACGAACATGTGATCGTCGTGGCACATTATAGTGAAGCCCACCAATTAGGTCGATACAGTCATACTTATGATGGCATATATCATACAGCAACATTGTCTCGAGATACAGACGTCTGGATGATAGTGTAAGTAAGTTAAATTTATTCAATTGTACGGGGTACGACATACGACTACGGCAGCACTTGAAAGATGTACGTCGAAAGAACTTTTTTTGTAAGGATTCTAAGATTTTTACGTATTTATCATAATAGGGGTTCCAAATGGGTACTGCATATTCGAGTTGTGGTCGAATGAGTGACTTATATATATATATAAAAACGTAGATAGGCGGGTAAATTGAGAACATGAACGCATGACAAAGCCATACATTTTATAGGCTTTAGCAGTGATTGTCTCTATATGAGTATCAAGATGCAGCTTAGCGTCAAGTATCACGCCAAGGTCCCTGATAGATTTGACGGAATCCAGATGCACACCACACAACACATAAGAATAGTTGCTTACAATCCTTTTCTTAGTAAAAGTTATACTCTTGCATTTATTTAAGCTGAGGGATAACTTATTTGAAATGCAGTAGATAGAAAAACGATCCAAATCCTGCTGGATATAGATGTGATCATCATAGGAGCTAATGGTATGAAATATTTTAATATCATCTGCATATAGGAGAAAGTTGCAAAACTTAAAACAGCGATGGACATCATTAATAAACAGGATAAAGAGCAGCGGTCCCAGTATGGACCCCTGGGGAACACCGGAGGTCACTGGCACAAATGCAGACTCGTAACCGTTGATGACCACTTTTTGTGTGCGATTGGAAATGTAAGACTTGAACCAACGCCACAAACTACCCCGGATACCATTGTAGGCTAACTTCTCCAAAAGAATTTTATGATCCACCCTGTCAAAAGCTTTCCGAAAATCCGTGTAAATGGCGTCAGTTTGTATGTTCTCATCTAATTTTTCAAAAAGATATGAAGTATATAAGATTAAGTTTGTGGTAGTTGATCGACGCTGAACAAAGCCATGCTGTTGTTGTATAATAATAGGATGTAATGATGGATATATGTTACTATGTACGAGTTTTTCGAAAAGCTTTGACAGGGCGGGTAAAATTGAGATAGGCCGGTAATTTTCAATATCATCCTTCGATCCTCCTTTGTGCACTGGCACAATTCGTGCAGATTTCCATATTTTAGGAAAATATCCTTCACGCAAACTTCTATTGTACAAATAGTGTAACGGCTTAGTAATTATATCAGCAGTATACTTAAAAAAGGAAGGGGGAATGTTGTCCACACCTGCACCCTTTGTTGCGTTGATAGACAATAATCCCTTGTGTACCGATTCTAAGCTTAAAACGATGTTACTTATGATTAAATCAGAAGAAGTATTTGTATCTGGGATCATGTCAATGTCGAAATTATTTGTTATACGCGATGGTTCGAAAACTGAACTAAAATAGGAAGAGAACAGATCGCATATGGCGTCAGGATTAGTAGCACTAGTGTTATTATAGTGCATCTTACTTGGTATGTATGTAGATTTTTTATTTGTATTTATGTATGTCCAGAAGTATTTTATATTATCTACTATACTATCTTCAACTGTCTTAATATAATTTTGGTAACACTTATGCGATTCAGCCTTAAATCTGTCTCTGTAGAGAGAAAATTCATTATAATGCGAGATGTCTTGGTACACTTTCCATTTTATCCAGGCCTGATTTTTGTTTTTAAAGATGTGTATTAACGACTTTGTAAACCAGCTTGGGTACTGAGATGACTTAACCAATGTAGTAGGTACATGTTTACGTATTACCGCATAAAGTGTTTCATAGAATGTTGATAGGGAAAGGAAGAGATAAAAGGTAGTCTATGTCGCTCTCCATCCTTTCATTTATTTCAACTTTAAAAATCACGTCAATTCGTCGCTCCGTTTTGCCGTGAAAGACGGACAAACACATAGACAGACACAGATATACACTTTCCCATTTACGACATTACTATGGATACAGCATATCACCTCAAGTAATAAAAAAATGTGATCAAATAAGAATAATTTCGGCGGCGTAACAGGCGCTACCGAGGTAAATAAAACAAAAACTTGTGAAAGGTCTAGTCATTAAAAAAAAAAAACAATGTTACATGTAAGTAGGTACTTTCAAAAACTTTCACAGACACATTTTTTTTATAGTCTTCTGCTGAGATTGGTAAATTATTATATTTGAATTTGAGTGACACAATTTGTAAGTAAGTGATTTAAATGAATATATTAATTAAAATAATAAAAAATAATAATTTAAAAAATATTTAATAAATATAATTTATAATATTAAACGATGAAGAATAATTTTGAAAATGGAAACCGATAGATGAGTCATTTGAACGCTTTCATTCGAATTCAAATTTAATAAATAATCAATCAAATAATATTATCTATTGTTATCACAAAACACTGCCTAGATTGAATGGAAAAGATTTTCGCTTGACCTTTCTTTTTGTATTTTGTATTGTATTGTTGCGTAAAATATTGATAAACACAAAAACAAGAATAAAAGCCGTGCTCTCTAATATATATTTATTTGTTTTTACAAGTACATGACAAAAACATATCTTGCAGATAAAATAAAAAAATATGTTTATACTCGTATGTTAGTAGCTAGCGATTTTATTACAATACTGTATTGCACCAAAAGGTACATTGACAACTAAGGAAAAAATTAAAAAAAAAGGCTAAACCTCTTCACCATTAATTTAAGAGCCACGCTCTTGTCGGTGTAGCATTCTCCATGCTACTTTTTAAGGGAAAAATAGGGCAGTGGGTTCCCTCTTGCCTTCTACCCGGCATAAATCTATCTTACGCAAGTGTGATGGCGCCCAGAGTATTCTATTTCAAAGCCGTACTAGGACTCCTGTCCTCCGCCTCTGAATAGTACTGACAGTTACTATATCCCTCTGTCAGATTCAGGTTTACTTAAAAACAGTATAACTTAACAGTTTAAATAAAATTAGATGGTACGAACTGAATCGGCACCAATGTAAATACAGGTTGTTAGTAAACCCGTAACGAAAACGTGACTGTTTTTAAGTTACACAATTTGTTTTTATTTTCAGGAAATCTAACCCAGCAGAACTGTCAAATGGCTGTTAAATCCTTAAACTCGTTCTAAACATGACAAAACTTTTGGTCGGGCCCTTAAATAATGAATATCCCGTAATATCTACCTGCAATACTTACCTTTCAACAAAGACCCTTTTCGCCACATAATTCGTTATTCTATTTGCCTACAAACGATTTGTATGTAAATGAGTAGCTTCTGTTTCACAATTGTTTTCCTTTCCTTGCCTTATCCTGTCCTGTTTCGTTTCGTCCAAGATCAAAATCGTTTTGGCGCAGTATAAAATAATTATATTTTTAAATTAATGTATTGTACTTGACTAAATCTTAGGTACTTATAATAATAACGTATCTAAACTGTACACTTTTGCTTACACCTTCAAAGATATATAAGCATGATGCTTTGTTTTGTTTTTAGAATAAAAAATATATGGAATTACATTTTTTTTTGTCACAGATAAAATAAAAAAGATTGATATTGTTGAAGTCAAAATAAACTTATCATTTTCATCATCATCATTTTACTCATTCTTATTCATTCTCACTGAATGAAGATTTGGCTAAAAGGACTTTCCAGGTCATAAACTTAAAAATAAATTTAAGCTGTGGGTTTCATGGGGTTGCGATTGTGAATGCTTGTGTCGATTTTAAGAAAAGTAAATATAAAATAATAACATCTATCCTATGCTGTTAATCAAATAAATCTTCAGTGGGCAGAATTAAGAGGTCAGAAAATGAAGTCAAATTCTGCCACTCTTTCTAATTTACACCAAACGTAATTCCACATCGCCTTGTAAACTTTGAATTGGTACAATGTTTTAATTTGTAAATATTGGTGCAGAGTTATTTTGGGACTTCCTTATAATATAATTCTGTGAAAATTATTCCAAAGTTGTCAGCGGCGTAGTTCTTCTCGAGCCTTGTGCTAAATAAAGTTATACAAGTACATACATACATAAACTCACGCCCGTAATCCCAAATGGGGTGGGTAGAGCCACAAGTAATCAAAGACAACTTGCAGCCACTATTGATACGAAGTCCTAAGATGGATATGATGAACCTTATGGTGAAAAGGGATCAGCCTATCGCCCATAATATTAGTCCATCATGTTAGAGGACGCAATCCCTCTGTCGGTTTTTACGACATGCCCGGGAAGACAAGCAGCTGAACGTGTTCTATGTATACAAGTAATGCGATAAAAAAATAACTGAATACAGTCAAAAAAAATATTCGAGTCGCCTGTAAAATCATTCTACGACCAAATCGATATTATTGTCATTTTAAAGCATTCTTTTAATGACAGAGATATTTAAAAAAAAAATTATCATTAGTACCTTGTAAAAGTCATTTAAACAAACATCATCTCCCTAGCATTATACCATTTTATCACAGGGATCGCTTACCTAACCTGAAGATTTGACAGGTCCGGTTTTTTACAGAAGTGTCGTACCTTCCAACTCGCAAGAGAAAACCACATAACTACAAAATGCATTTCTCGAGAATATGGGTTTCCCTTCACTGCTGAACACGTGATAGAATTTAAGATTCAAACATGAATTCGAAAACAAATTCTAAAATCATTGGTTTAGGGCTCGTGTTAGGACTGGAACTTGTAACCTCATAGTGAGAGTCAAAAGTTCTTCCGACTGGACTAAAAAAGTATTGAAATCGAAAATTCAATGCAATTCAATTTTTATTTTTTTATTGCATTGCATGTAGTACAATAGGGTGTTACATAAGCATAGGAACTAAAACATGGATCCTGTAGGGCACAGCAACGTCGAAGGGAAGAGAGGAAGTGTGTATTAAAATTAAAACTTATCATTTAAAAATTCGTCTACTGTATAAGTACTATATATACTATACTATTATTACTGTGTAATTATTATGACTAGACCCTCTGCCTAACAGAGTGCAATATCCTATACGTTATTCATCATTAATTTAAGAGCCACGCTCTTGTTGGTGTAGCATTCTTCTCTCTTGTCTCTCAAACGCCAATTCCTTGACTTCCTTATCAGACAAGACGTTCGCCTTCTCTTGAATTTGTTTTATGTAAGCTCTACCTGAGCGGCGGGATCGTCACGCATTGGGTGCCTCATGACGGGTACAGGCGTCGTGGCAGACCTCGAAAGAGATGGCGAGACGATTTGGACGCTTGCCGGAGGGACTGGCCGGAATACGCACAGGACCGCGAAAAATGGAAAGAGGAAAGGGAGGCCTTTGCCCAGCAGTGGGATCTTGTAGGCTAGATTAGATTATAAGCTTTACTTGGCGGTGGATTGGTCATATCCTTAGAAGACTATCACATCTCAGACTACTCTTCGGTAGGTGATTTTTGTATGTTTTGTAGTGAAATAAAATTATCTTATCTTGATTTGTTTTCGAAAAATCATTTCGAATATGAAGTAGCTGAATTTTAAAAAGTTGTCCGACGAAAAGTTTTATACAGTGACCTGTACTATAGCTATTAAAAACTTCTACACTTTATTGGGTTTCTTAATAACCTCAGGTCTGATAGTCAAACGCGAACCTATATTATTAAAAACAATCAAATCTCCACATACGTTAATGAATCAACACAAAAATATATAATAATTCTCTTAGGATTTTTTTTTTGTAATTTCTGTGTATGCAATAAAGTATTTATAATGTAATGTTATGTTAAAACCGGAAAAGGCACATGAAAACATTTCGTCTGAATTGAATTTAAACAAAAACTATTATTCTGTCAGTCAAATTGGCTCGACCCGGATTAAGTGAAAGGGATTAAGTTAAAATATATGTTGTGATGTGGAGCTGAGCTTTATAATGTAAAACTTACTTTATTAATAAACCTTTTTATATATTATATTATTATTATATTTTTTATTGGTTTTGGCGGGAAGAAGAGAGGAATGGCGATTTCTCCACCGACAAGAGCGCAGCTCTTAAATAGAGAGAGAGACATATTATATAACCCAAATCCCAATATATGTATAGATAAATATAAATATGTATGTACATATATGTATATGTATATGTATGTTTATTACAAGGATATCAATGTTATAATTGATCTTTATTATTACAATGCTATTTTAAGATATTAGGAAGACATAAGGAGAAGTGCTAGGAGACAAGATGATTGGCCACTTAATAAAACACGACGAATTTATTAAAAACACTATAGAAGGGAATCTTCCCATCGGGAAGGAAAGAGAGGAAGGGGAAGACCAAGTAGAGCTTACATGGAACAGATTAAAGAGAAGACGAACGTCGTGTCTTGTAAGGAAGTCAAAGAATTGACCTTTGAGAGACAAGAGTGGAGAATGCTACACCGCGGCACCGACAGGAGGGTGGCTCTTAAATTAATGATGATTTTAATAGTTGCACTCTGTTAGGCAGAGGGTTTTAGGTATTAGGTATACCTTTTTAGTTCAATAAAGCCATTGGGAACTGGATCGTTTTTTTACAGTATTGTTATTTTAAAAGTCGTTTTATGATTCTAAAAAAAAGAAAACATTTATTTTAGACAACTTAGCCCCATAGACGGTTAGTAACAATTTGAACTTAGTAAACATAGTGATTGAATAAATTAATTAAGCAATTATCTATTCCTTTAAAAACAAATACCTTAAGCTGATTAAGATTTCCTACACGGCTTTAAGATTTGATTGGGTTTTAGGCTTGTTTATCTTCAAGTAGGTAGGCAATTAAGAGGAAAAAAACAAATTAATCCTCTTATTATTTTTAGTCAATTAGACGAGCAGTCTTTTGATGGGAATTAAATTTTTAATCCGTACTATGGATACCTACCCCGTTACTATGCAACTAATAAGTTATATTATTAAGAGAAATAAACAAAATAATCCTATTAACATTTTGAATCAATTAGCCGCACAGACTTTTAATGGGAATATGTGGGTTGATTCTACCTTGGTTTTTTCTAGAAGCACCTATACTTTAATGTTACACACCCACCTAAACAGTGTGTGATACCTAGTTAGATTAGGACATCCCCCGATCACCTAGGCAGGCTGAGATCACCCGATTCATCATCATCTCCCTAGCATTATCCCGTTTTTTGCAGGGTCCGCTTTCCTAACCTGAAGATTTGACAGGTCCGGTTTTTTACAGAAGCGACTGCCTGTCTGCCCTTTCAACCCGCGAAGGGAAAACCAGCCCAATACAGGTTAGGTCACATACCTCTGAATATGCATTTCTCGGGAATGTGGGTTTCCTCTCACCGTTATCTTCTCACCGTTCTTATTACTTTCGGGTCATCATCATCATCAATTTAAGAGCCACGCTCTTGCCGGTGCAGCATTTACCATGCTACTTTTTTAGGGAAAAATAGGGCAGTGGTTTCCCTCTTGCCTTCCGCCCCGCAGAGGGCAGCAGTAACTGTCAGTACTATTCAGAGGCGGAGAACAGGAGTCCTAGTACGGCTTTGTAATAGACTACTCTGGGCGCCATCCCACTTGCGTCAGACAGAGTACTTTCGGGTAATCACCCGATTATTATGTGTGCAACGAATGTTAACCTTAGTAATCGTACTCTTTATATTTTATAAAAACTAACACGCTCTTATATGGCTGACGTATCCGATCTTAGCAGTGAATGGCCGCACTTGGCCAAACGAAACTTGCCCAACACGAGCGAGAAAGTATCTTGTGTCTCGCTCTGACATGGCCTTGAACTCTCGCAACAACAGAGCTAAAATCTAAACAATATGTCGCTTACAGCATGTACATGCTTAACGCACCATTACCGTCGCTAAACCATATTGTAAATCAAGAAATTTCCACCAAAACGGTTAACTAAACGTCCATTTGGGTAAAGAGTGCTTAATTAAGATAAGGGTACCCTAATTGTCGGTCCTTAAGTTATGGCATGTGACTGCTAGCGGAAAGCGTATAACTGAAATGGCTTATTGTAAAGTAAGAGCGTTTTTAATTCTATAGTCTCTGCTTACCCCGGTGGGAAATAGGCGTGAGTTTATGTATGTATGTGTATGTAAGAGCGTTTTTATCCTTCGCTTAGTGTTGTAGATGTTGTTCTTGTCATATTCTTTAAAAAAGCAATTTAAAATATTGTATTGTATTGTTGTATTGTTGTTGTTGTATTGTTGTATTGTCGTGTAATATTTATTATGAATAAAGAATTGAATTGAAAAGAAATAAATGGGCTACGTAGTCTAATGGATAGAGCGCTGGGATCACAATCTGGAGGGCCGGGTTCGATTCCAATGGGAACATTGTTGAAATCACTTTGTGAGACTGTTCTTTGTTTGACAAGGACATAGTAGGCTTCAATCACCTGATTGTCCGAAAAAGTAAGATGATTTCGTGTTCCGGAAGGCGCGTTAAGCCGTTGGTCCCGGGCTAGCTCTAGACACCAACAACCCGCAGTTTAGCAGCGTGATGGAGTATGCTCCATACCCCCTCCGGTTGATTGAGGGGAAGCCTGTGTTCAGCAGTGGGACGTTTATAGGCTGTTTATGTAAAATCTGTAAATGGGTCGTTCTTCTTTTTTATCGACAATGATCTGTCTTACGTACTGCTTTTAATAAGTTATGTTTTAGAATTTTATTTCATGTTTCCATTGTCCAAAAATATAGTTATCTTATTATACTCAAAATACAAGCAAAATACTAATCGGTTCCTCAATTAGTTATTAACGTAGCTTCATTGTTTTTCACAAAATTTTGTGACAGAGTGGTATATTGAAATGCTGTCTCCGATGAAAAGGGCCACTCTGTCACAATATTTTTTGGAAGACGCCTGCAAAGAAAAGTATGTTACCAAGATAAAGAGAACCACTAAATAGTCCTTTACGGACAGATCTTTATATGATGTTTTAAAATATTTATTGCCGTTATAATTTTAAAGATGTTAAGTCCGATTAATTGGGAAAATGTCTTTTTATTGTCGATAAAAAAGAAGAACGACCCAAATAAGAATTAATATATAGTAGAATATAATGTTAGAATTTAAATTCTGAAGTCGGTGGAACCAAGAACACTTGGTCAGCAGGGTAGAAGAGATTATCCGCTAAAAGTGGGGTGAGCCTTTTCCTCTTAAGGCCAAGTTGTTGTCCCAAGTTTGCCAAAATACCTCAGATTTTGTAAACATTTTGGTTAAAACAACTTTTGTTAATGCGGTCTTTTGTACCGTGTACGTGATTTCAAGAGGGACTTACTGTTACAATGGCTTCAGTTGGTTGTGTTAGAAGCTTGTTTCCTTAAATAGACTAAAACGAAAGTAATTTTATACAGGTTGTTACCTAATTTGTAATGGACTTTTTAAAAAAAGTAAAAATGATTGTCCAATTTGTTTTTGAATTTACGTTTGGATCATAAATGAATATCACGTGCTCAGCGGTGAAGGAAAACATGGTGAGGAAGCCCACATTTCCGAGAAATACATTTTCGGAGGTATGTGACCTGACTTATATTGGGCTGGTTTTCCCATAGCGGGTTGAAAGGTCAGACAGGCAGTCTCTTCTGGAAAAAACCGGACCTGTAAAATCTTAAGGTTAGGTAAGCGGACCCTGTGAAAAACGGAATAATGCTAGGGAGATGATCAGGTAGATGCGCAGATGTGTGTTGTTGCCCTCTGGCCAATTCGCTGAAATTAGAATACACAGCATCACGCCTTCATACCCCAAAGGGGTAGACTGGAGTGTATAACACTATACACCCACCTCCTCGCCAGCTATGTTTAAGTCCGACGCGATCCTATTGTCATTAAGGGCACAACTCCTGGAAACCACGTACATACAATACATACATAAACTCACGCCATTTTCCCACCGGGTTAAGCAGAGACTATGGAATTCCATTTGCTTCGAACCTGACACACTTCTGTTGCTTCCTCCACATTCATCAATCGTTTCATTCACGCACGCCGGTTCAGAGTAGATCGTACTGATACTTTTCTAAAGACATCTCCAATTTGGTCAACCTTGGTTTTGGAAAGCACGTGACATCAATTGTCTATGATCGAAACATGAATTCGCACTCGTAAAGTGGAATTCAGTGGCTTACCTGCCCCGGAGTTCGAACCCGTGACGCTAGGTTGTACTTCAAGCATACTCCGAAGTTCTCCTTAGCCCTAAAAATAATTATAATGTAATACATTAATCACCTTGAATAAATCCATTTGCGCATTCACCAAACACTCATTAATCATATCCAGATTCTGTTGAAATTAAGTTCGCAACTTATGTATGGATAAAATTTTTGCCCGTGACTTCGTTCGCATGGGCTTCGGATCAACATCATTAATTTAAGAGCCACGCTCTTGTCTGTGTGGCATTCTCCATTCTTGTCTACCAAAGGCCAATTATTTTACTTCCTCATAAGATACGACGTTCACTTTCTCTGCAATCTGTTCCATGTAAGCTCTTCTTGGTCTTCCCTTTCCTCTCTTTCCTTGTAGTTTTCCTTCCTTCTTTCATGTCTTATTAAGTGTCTAATCATCTTGCCTCTACTGTCCTTAATAACTCTCAATATTTGAAAGATAGAATGAAATAAATGTGTATTATAAAGGGATACCACAGTAACAGATAAAAAAAACAAAACACGGAATAACACATAACTTACAATCAACATACGCAATACATTGTTTTAAGTTTACGCGGTTATTATCATAATTAAAGCACATAGTAACGGGTTCTTACCGCGTTTGTCACGGGATGACATGAGTCATCCCGTGATCATGGCACTTGCAACAGTGTCGAAATATCGGGAGTCTCATATCTCCATTTAAACGCGGTAAGAACCCGTTACTATGTGCTTTAATTAACATGTATACGCAATAAAAACAACTTACACAAGAGAGTACAAGTTCTTTATAAACAGGCCTATTTGCCTCTTTTCCTTTACTCTTACTAGCACTTCCTCATTAGTAACTCTTTCAGTCCAACTTATTCGGCTTTGGATATTATCATGCCCCTAGAATTATTCCGATTTTTCGCAGTGTCCGCTTACCTAACCTGAAAAATTTGCAGGTCTGGTTTGGTTCGTGAATAATGTTCATCCCTGTAAATATAATATCCTAGTCTATTAAAAACCATGTAGCAGAGTACAGACTGCACATACTGGCCTTTCCTTCTGACCGTCAATCATTTTAAATTTCGAAATTCTCGTTTCATTACGTATTTTCTTTCATTTTACGCTGACACATTGCATCCCCGACCTTCATAAGAGCAACATATAAGTATATTATGGGCTCTGGCCGTGCCCTCTAATTTTGGATTGTGATCATTAATTCTTCACTGTATCTTATATCTAAGCATCGTTATAATTACTTTGTGAAGTGCTATTAATAAATTGGATATTCTTGTTGATGTTACTATTTTCGTCTTTATAACTAATCATCCCACTAATCTGCCGGCACGTCGGGAGTCCATTTTTATTTATTTTATTTATTTATTTTGAGGAAGACTTACGGCCATATACATTTTTTAAAATAATAACCAGACAATAACTAAAGGCTAATTACAAGTCCCCACCTATTGTGCCGCAACCACGTAAGTAAACGCCATTTTGAAAAAAAAAAAAAAAACAAATACATTCTGATGTAATTTCATGAGACGTAATTTGCAACTACAACTGCATCTATTATTTATAACTGTACCTAAATTTATACACAATAAAAATCTTTATTTTTATCTCGGTTATTCCCGCAAACATCCAATGTAAATTGGCGAATCCTTTCCGAATATATTTGATAGAGCCAAAGTGATTCATTTTCTAAGTTATTCCAGTAAAAAATGGAAAACATCCCCTCATTCATGCCTCAGGCAGTACCTCTGGCTCGTTGCCAAATTCTTCTAAATCTCTGCGTATACATATAAATCCATACTAATAAGTGTTATTATAAATCAGAAAGTAACTTTGTCTTGGAATACGTGAAAGCAGAGTTCGGTGAAAACATGAAACAGTAGGACTAGGGCCCTGTGGTGCTGGGATGTTTTCTGGCCACGTCTTTCCCTCAGCGTTACAGATTCCGATGTGGTAGTAGTTTTACAGCTAGTTACATAATTATGTAATTTTGACGTTCAAAAAGCGCTAACTTTGTAAGCCAATTTTGAAAAATAAATATTTTTGAATTTTTTATTTTTTTGGAGAACGCGAGACTTACGTTCTTAGTGTCCCTGGTTTGAATCCCGGCTTGGATTCTAAAGCACTGTTTCATGTTTGGACCATAGACAATTCATTCAAGGTGATTAATGTATTACATTATAATTATTTTTAGTGATAGCCCTAAGGAGAACTTCGGAGTATACGTGAGGTACATACTAGCATAACGGGTTCGAATTCCGGGGCGGGTTCTAAGCCATTGAAGTTCGAATTCATGTTTGGATCATAGAAAATTGATGTCACGTGCTTTCCAAAACCAAGGTTGACCAAATTGGAGATGTCCTTAGAAAAGGTTCAGTACGATCTTCTCTGAACCGGTGTGCGAGTATGAAACGATTGATGAATGACCAACCCAAACCAACCCAATCTATTACATGTTTAAACAGAACAATGTAACTTACTTTAAAAACTAGATCTCAGAGCTTTCCAACGGAGTCCGAGGAAGGGTCTTCTAGAATGTTCTGTGTCCATAATATTGATTCTAATTTAATAATGAATGTGTACAGTTATGAGCATTATCATGTACCCACTTTAGAACCCTGTCGCACTAACTTTTTTGACGTTTAATGAGACTTACAGTTCAATTTGTTAAAAATGTTAATGTGACATGGTATCAAAGTGCTAGTGACCGTACCATGTCACATTAATTTATAAATGACTGGTTTCTTTATTATTGTTCATGACTGTACACTACAAAACTAGCTTGCTAAAAGGCGGTTTAAAAAAAATTTAGAAAAAGAAAATACAATAAATGTGTGGCGTGATATAAACTAAAATGAAAACAATGTCATCTATTGTTTCAGTATTCCGGGCAAGAAAACGTCTAATTTCGGTCTAAAGATAAGCTTGGGAAATATTAAAGACTTCGATTTGCAAACGGACGTTAACCCTCGTTGTGAGGACGATAAATGGGAGAGGCTGCTGAAAAACTTTGGCGAACTGCCAGGCATAATAATTTTGTTGGAGGATTTCCACAGCCTGTGTGTCAGGCCCGGATTTAGGAGATATCATTGTCAACATGCATTCGAAAAAAAGTAAGCCGTTGATTTTTTAAA
This sequence comes from Pectinophora gossypiella, assembly GCF_024362695.1. NCBI lineage: Eukaryota > Metazoa > Arthropoda > Insecta > Lepidoptera > Gelechiidae > Pectinophora > Pectinophora gossypiella. The sequence continues at coordinate 3,328,946 of NC_065423.1, forward strand.
ATGGCAACAATTTTATTCGTCGTCAGAACAATGACGGACTTTCCAGACAGTGTTCTTCAAAATCAATATAGATGGCGCTGTACAGATTTTTATTTATTAATTTGTACACAATAAAACAGACACAAGGAAGATACAAAGAAAACAGATAGTACAGGTGAGGTTATCTCTAATCAAAGAGACTTCTTCCGGCTGACCTATTGAATATTTTTGTTTGTTTATCCCGTTTGACCTTCTAATTTCATGGATAACAGACATATGCATCTTTTCCTTTTGTTTTCGCGTATAAATGATGATCATTTTTATTACACCCAAACACAATTACATCTTCCACCCATTATTATTCTGATCGAAAGAAAGAGAAGCTATATGTGTAGCAACATAATTCTATACTTACAAAAAGTGATCGAAATATGAAGCATAATTGTTGCTTCATATATGGATTTCATATAGGTATGCTTCTGCCATTACATTATATTTTGGAATAATTATATATACCGAAGAGTAGGTGCAGATCGTGTCGTATCAGGAGGTGAAAAATTTGGCGGGAAGAAGAGAGGAATGGCGATTACTTCACCGACAAGGGCGCAGCTCTTAAATAGAGAGAGAGAGATATACCCGAGTAATGAGAAAATATGTAATTATCACGTTAAAGCTGTGCAATACCATCTATATTGTTTTTGGTAAACGTAGCCTGGAAACTCCCTCATTTTCCACCATTGGCATGGTAAGTCACTTTTGTGATTTTGATTTTATTTTGGTGCAATAAAATATGTACATACATAAAATCCTCCAAATCGGAGGAGCTGGCGCAGCGGTAAACGCGCTCGGTCTGCGATTGTTGAAGTTAAGCAACTTTCGCAAAGGCCGGTCATAGGATGGGTGACCAAAAAAAAAGTTTCATCTCGAGCTCCTCCGTGTCCCGGCTGCATGAGCAGTCGTTAATAACCACCAATCCGCACTGGGCCCGCGTGGTGGTTTAAGGCGCAATCTCCCTATACATCAATAGGGAAGGCCCGTGCCCCAGCAGTGGGGACGTTAATGGGTCGGTGATGATGAGGTGACATAAAATCACGCCTATTCCTTGTTGGGGTAGGCAGAGACCATGGAATTCCACTTACTACGATCCCACCTCTTTCACCCCACTCACCACTTTCCCTTCTTCTCGAATTCAAATTCAAATTTCAATAAAAAAGTGCGATTGTATGTTTGTTGAGTGAATGTGTAAAAGTATTTGAACCTTTGATGCCTGTTAGTACTGTACAATAATATAAATATTAATGTGTAGTAGTTTTAAGTTCTTGTGATATGAATATTGTTTGTAACGCAATGGATATATATCTGTAATGTGGCAAATGTAGTGTAATATTAAATAAATAAATAAATAAATAAATAAATAAAAAGTATAGTATTTAAATTTGAACAATGAAATTTGTAATATATTATTTTTATAGATCTTTTTTGTATGACACTAATTAAATTTTAGATTCTTAAATATTTATAGTTGCGATGGGACATCGTACCGAATACTGGGGTGGATGATTCGGCTCATAATTCTGAGTTAATATCAAGTGGAATTTTCTGTTAAGCAGCTAAAAATGTTCGTTATTCCCAGTTCAGCAGAGAAGTATAGTTATATCTGAGAATGCCTTGTTTCATCTGTTGACAGAGAAAAGGGCTAGGCGACACGTAAGTGGTAAGGGATCTCCTGTCACTGACAATATCTGCAGAGCATGTGGTAGACCTTGCCATGCATTGGCTTATATTGTCGTTGCCAATGTAAAAGCTCTTATGTGTCGCCGTCACTCAGTTTCTTTTTTGTCAGGATCGAATTGTATTTTGCTCCTAAAACATTCAGTACAAACTTGTGTACGTAAATATCAATTGTCTTTTAATAATTTTTAACACAGTCATACAAAAAAATATCAGGCGGAAGTTTTTTTTTTTAATTTCTGTAAAATTGACCCGATTACACATACCAGAACCAAATTGTAATAAATGTTTCCTTTCCACTGGTTGCCTGGAAGAAATTGCTGTTTTGCAATAAGGCCGCCAGATTGTACTGTATCTATCATCCATTTTTGTGAATTTGTTTTGTATGTTGTGTGCAATAAAGTACATTTGAATTGATTTGATTCATATGTTTATTGCACCAGCCCGTGCTCCAATGCATTAACTTCTTTCACCCTAAGGTTGCCTGGCAGAAATTGCTATTTAGCAATATTACTATTGTACTTATGTTTTTATTCGTATGTTTATGTCCTTTGTATATGTCGTTGTGCAATAAAGTATTATTGATTGATTGATTGATTTAGATTTTAAATTGGCAATGACGATATGGTAATGAAAAGAAGTGCCTTCTAGGAACTGTATAAATCTAAAGGTCTGATGATAATGATATCCTCAAAATATCGCTTCTGGATACGCGCCTGTCCATATCTACCTACTTGTAGCTTTCGAATCCAATGAAATATTACTCAACGAAATGGACTTCTGCCTGTTTTTTTCTGTCCTAGAATAACACATCTATGGAAGTTTATTCGATGATTGTACGGACTTTCGGTAGAGGTTGACCTTGGCTTTGGGTGTGTTTGGAGGGTGTTGACATAAATAATTATGGACTTTAAGGGCTCTGGATTTATAGACAGTATTTCAACTCCAAACAGCAGGAAAATTGCCACTGACACGCCATTTTTTCCACGTTTAGCATATTTAATCCGTCAGTAATAGACGCTACTTTATTTTCCCACGTGAACAACATACACATTCATACATAAACTCACGCCTATTTCCCACGGGGGTGAGTAGAGACTATGGAATTCCATTTGCTTTGATTTGACACATTTCTCTTGCTTCCTCCACATTCATCAACCACATTACAACAAAGAACTTGTTCTGATTTCAAATAAGGTAATGCGTTTCAGAGGTGTGTAACCTAACCTGTATTAGGCTACTTTTCCCTTCGTGGGTAAGAAACTCACACACACAGTTACAGACACAGTGACAGCTAGTCACTTCTGCAAAAAACCGGACCTGTCAAATGTTCAGGTAATATAAGCGGACCCCGTGGTAACGGGATAACGGAACTTCTTCTTATATCGTGTAGGTTGTAAGGTGGATTACCAACCTCATCAACCCTGACTACTACTTTTGATCCCGCAAATTTCGGGCTCTCGTCTAGTTCATAAAAAAAAAATAAAGTTAGGATGGCTCAAAACAATGAAAACTCTTTGTTTGTGATAGTAAGATTGAGTAAAACAAACTATTGTTTGAAAGAAAACAAATACCTTTATTCTTCAATATAACTAACTAAATAATTAAGTTTTCTTTAGAAATCAGCATAATCAAAAGAAAAAATATAACTCAAGGAGATTCGCCCAATCCCGTCAATCTCGAAACTGCAAACTGACTGTAGAATAGTTGCATAGTGGTTCTATTACAGTCCAAATGTTACCCGTCAGTGATAGACGCTGCTTTATTTGCCCGCGTGAGCAACTTACACATACGTCTCGTCATGTTATGCTTCAGGTCTTGATCCCGAAAAATTAGACGAGAAATCGCGAGATTGGAATCCCGCCAGATCGGGATTGCATACCTTAGTTAAATCTCTCTAACTGCTAATACAGTGCAAACAGCACTAGAAGTTAGAGAGAATAGTGTCACACAGTTAACCAACACCTTTAGCCTCCAACTAGTTAGTTCTTGTCATTAAAACTTGCCCGTGAATTCTATTGTGTGTGATAGTTCAGTGAAATTAGATACTTTAGGGGACGTATAGCCATACTACAATATAATACAAATATACGTTATTGCACCAAAATAAAAAAAATATTTACAAAAGACTTGAATGGGTTAAGTTTGTGTGCACCAGAATGGGCACCAATGTATTTTATTTCGTTTTTATTAATAATATTAATTTTATTTTAATTATTAGGACATTAATAATTTTAATTTTATTTGATTTTATGTAATTTAATTTTAATAATAGAATCTAATCTAATGTACTTATAATTATGGATATTAATCTGAAATAAATAATTTGAATTGAACAGACTCTTACCTGGGTACATGGCAAATGGCGGGCTTATATTTGTTTACTGTTTTGTATATCTCCCTCCTCCTGTCGATCGGACAGGTATATGCCAAGACCCCCCAAGTCTTCACGTAGTAATTCATAAATATGGTTTCAAATTATTTTTAACCGTGGTAGCCTTGGTAGAACGCTTGCCTCTCACTTTGAGGTCGCACCAATGTATGTCGAATTTGTTTTTGAATTCAAGTTTGGATCATAAATGATTATCACATGCTCAGCGGTGACGGAAAACATCGTGAAGAAACCCACATTCCCGTGAAATGCATTTTCGGAGGTATGTGATCTAACCCGTATTGGGCTGGTTTTCCCTTGCGGATTGGAAGGTTAGACAGGCAGTCGCTCCCGTAAGTACCTGTGAAAAACGGTATAACCCTGGTGAGATAGTAATACCTTTTTACCTCAACAAAGTCATTGGGAACTGGATCGTATTTTTTGGATGGTTCTGATGAAGCAAGAATGAAGCGTTCTTTTAACGGGCCACGACTCATGATTAAGCGTTCTCTCAACTGGGAATAATCATCATCATTCTCCTCTAAATACGTCTATCAACCTCAATAGCGTCGACCTCAGAGCGATTATGCCGGAGACAATGGAGTAAGCACAAGTTTTAATGAACACAAACTAATCTGCCTCTATCATAGCGAAATAATTGTGCCAGGCGATATTTGTACCACGCTGAACTTGCTATTAAAGGATAGTTTGAGTTTCTAACCCGTATATCCGTGATCTAGTGGTTAAAGCGTCAGGCTCACGATCTGGAGGTCCGGGTTCGATTCCCGATGGGGACATGGTCGAAATCACTTTGTGAGACTGTCCTTTGTTTGGTAAGAACTTTTCAGGCTTGAATCACCTGATTGTCTGAAAAAGTAAGATGATTCCGTGCTTCGGAGGCACTTTAAGCTGTTGGTCCCGGCTATTAGCCGTAAAACACCTTCACCAACCCGCAGTGGAGCAGCGTGGTGGAGTATGCCTCATATCCCCTCCAGTTGATTGAGGGGAGGCCTGTGCCCAGCAGGTATAGGCTGTTTATGATATCCATGATAACCCTGTTCGGAGAACGCATAACACACATCGTGGTGTCCCTGGTTCAAATCCCAGCTAGGGCTCTAAACCGCTGAATTTCACTTTGTGAGTTAGAATTTATGTTTGGATCATAGATAATTGATACCAAGTGTTTTCTAAGATTTGTGCCTTGTTAATGGAACAAGGCTCGCCCCGGGACTTAAACACCGCTGCCTACCCTTTTAGGGATACAAGTGTGCTACTATGTTATATTATGGTTAAAGAAAAAATATTTTGTTCTAATTTAAATGTCTATGACCCAATCATGAATTCAGATTGGATCATATACACGGTTAATGGCAATAGGCTTACCCCCTATTACGTGGGGCTTACACATAGCTGGTATCAACTGCATAAATTCTGGTGGCGCGACAGTGGTGGCATCTCTGAGGGTCGATGGAAAAGCACCCAGATCCGTGTCCATCTAGAATTTGTGTCCTAAATTCAACGTAATTGATCCCTCAGTTTGGCGGTCAAGATGTCTAGACATTATGCTACAGATATTAAACAGATACAAGTAAATCTTAAACGGCTTTTAAGATAAAATTCTAACGTAAAAAAAGATAAAATGATAATTCTCACGTCCCCTGGAGTCGGGAAAGTGTTCAAACTCTATTAAATTATCATCCAAGTAATATTTTACCCATATCAAAGTCACGTGTCAAACTATTCTATAATATCATACGTTAAAGTGTCAAAAAGAATACCTTTTTTGACGAGGCTTATTGTAGATTTACCACAAATGATATTAACTACTTGGCCGAACAAATGGGGAGCGCTGAGGACTCTCAATTAGTCACAAGAATATATTATCCACCAGCATAAAAAACAAACCATTAGCACCATTAAAGACGGCGATACGGTTCACCACCTATCACGTTGGTCTAACACAAAGCTCAGGGAGTTGTGGGTACCTAAGTACCCACGCCATTCATCTCGAGATTAATGTCCTTCTGATTACACACATACAGTAAAAAAAAACGACACACACTTAGTCTAAAGATTAGCATGTAACACAATAAGCTTTGAAGTACTAACAGAATTAATTTGCCAAGCAATCAATCTTGTTGACTGATGAAACTTTTAAATCGGAATCTTTTCGGAAATGTCCCGATCACTGCCTTACGTCAAAGGAAATTAATGGAATGTTACTTAGGGATTGCGAGACTCTTTTTTATCAAGTTTTTTTTTATACCGCTTTAAGTGGCACACTTTGTTTAAGTCACGGGGTGAGTTCTGTAGAATTTGTGAAGGAGTTAGTTAACACGTTCACAGTGTCACTGAAAATTGGATATCAATTGCAATTTATTGAATTTATGTACATTAGGGTGGTCCTTATTTGTTCAGAAAAAAATATTTTTTGAAATGTCGTTGGGGCACCCTCGCAAAGTGATATATAGGCTTAGAAAGAAACACGACATTTTTTTTAGAATTTTTTTTTTATTTTTAGGGGTTGCGACAGGACTTTGAAAATGAAAAAAAAAATTTTTTTGAAATTAACACACATTCATTTTAAAAATTAAAAAAATACTTAACTACGAACTAGGATTACTTAACTATTAACTACTAACTAGGACAGGATTAGCAGAACGTAGTGGGTAGCTCACTGGGACGGGCTAACCTATAAAATGCTACTTAGGTTCTATGACGATCTTGTGACGTAGCGAGTAGGCGCCGCTACTTCAAAAGCGCACCCCTGATGCCGGGCAGCAGCGGTATCAGTACTGGTTGGAGGCCGAGGAAATGGATTCTGGTAGGGCTCTAGCTAGAACATCACCGATTGAGAAATTGGTCGGTGTACTGCGGAACGGAAGGCGATTGGGGCAACCACCGTTCTACACGCCCTATCTATGGAGTAATGATGGCGATTACTCCACCGGGACAAGAGCGCAGCTCTTAAATAAAGAGAGAGAGACTAACTAGGGTTGATTTTTTACTATCGGATATTTTTTCTAAATTATTTGACAATCAAAAGAAGATAGTTACTGCTTTTGTTGCTCATTAATGGTAATCAACTTATTAAATGCTTCCATTAAAGCAAGACCACGTTCTGCAATATCATTGACTAACCTCATTGACCGCACTATGTCTCTTCCAACTTTGTACTCTTCATCAAAAAGCCAGTTAGCAACTCCTTTTTCTAAAAAATGGATGATATTCCGAGTATCTTACAGAAACGAAGTGAATTACTAGACACAGTCTTCGATATTTTTTCTTACAATATCTATGGCATCCAGACTTATTACACATACATACATAAACTCACGCCCGTAATCCCAAATGGGGTGGGCAGAGCCACAAGTAATCAAAGACAACTTGCAGCCACTGACACTTCCAGACTTATTCGTTTCGGAGAGAAGTGAGAACTTCGTTATTTAACGCTTGAACCATTTTTTGTTTGGTATCTGTGGTAATTTCATCATCAAAAATGCTAATCATATGAGCTCCTCTGATAAGTACCACAAATGGCCCTTTATTTTTTTTAATGAAACATTGGCTAGTGCAGGATTTATATTCTCGAACATAATAAGGTCTTTTAATAGCAGCAAGTCATTTTTGGGCGCTGACGAAGCAATAGAAGCTTGATACTAGATTTAACATAAATCATTACTGAAAATATGCAGATATATTTAATTCCTTTTTCTTCTATTTGGTAATTTTGAATTGGTGCGTAAATAAAAATATTTTTAAGCAATAAATTGCTTTTGCCATCCAACGAGCCCTATGCAGTCCTGCTGGCATTCTAAACAATGCATAGTTTCGTCTGTCAGGTTCAGGTACTCCTCCTAGGTAAATAATAGTGAGGTTGAGAAGCTCTTTAATAATCATCTCGAGGTTGATATTGGCTAAGTTGATTTTGGGAAAACAAATGTCATGGAATGGGGATCAGATGTTAATGTTTTGTAGTTGGTTTGGTCGATTTTGCTCCAGTAGTTTTTAAATCGTTTGAAAATTAAAATATCAGGCCCACTTGAAGGACCTAGTGCTTCTCTCACACGGAACGGAACTAACTTGAGCGATTTGCGTGGCGTGCCTATGAGCATGTGAGGCACGAGGGGGGCGAGGAAGGTCAAATTAAGAACACGACAGCAAATTAACGAGTCATATACATAAATAAAACTCATATTCTGTTATAAATTCATTCATGATTTTTTTCTTAAACATTAGTCTGATTTAGTAATTTTTACAATTTTAAAATGTCGGTCGCGACCCCTAAATATTATTTAAAAAATCAAATATAATTACTGTGTTCATATTTAATCATAGAGAACATAATTAGAGGGTGCCCCATTAATATATTTTACTTTGAAAAATAAGGACCACCCTAATGTACATAGACACACTATGGCAAAAAAAAATGTGGCCCACATATGGGCCATGCACGTATGGGTTTCAAATGTATTGCCTCATATGTGGTTCATACTCAGTGAACGTGTTAAGGTAATAAATTCAAAAATAACTTTATTTTCAGATCATAATATTATTATGTCCATATTAAAACAATAAATGTATGATTGTTAACAAGAAGTTAGAAAGAAAGAAAGAAAGAAAGAAACATTTATTATTTAAAAGTATTAATAATTATAAAGGCTCATCATCATCACCTTCCTAGCGTCATGTCGTTTTCACAGGGTCTGCTTACTTAACCTGAAGATATGACAAGGCCGTTGTTTACGGAAGCGGCTGCCTAAGGGAAAACCAGTCAATACAGATTAGGTAACATACCTCCGGAAACATATTTGTCGGGTATGTGGGTTTCCTCACGATGTTTTCCTTTACCGCTGAGCACGTGATAATAATTTATGATCGAAACAAAAATAAAAAAAAAAATACAATTTAAGTAAAAAAAAAATAGGGATTTTTGTTATTTTATTGCATTGAATAACTAATAGTTAATGGTATAATGTTTTTTATTAATATTGTTTCTAAAGTTGTTATTTTATGCCATATAGTTTTTATTCATTTTTGTTAATTTTGTATGAATGTTTATTTGGTTTCTCAAAGGAACCTTGTTTTTCCGTCATCTCATTGGGCTTGCTTGTAATGGTGATGTGTTTGTACTATTACATATAAGTAAATAAATAAATAAATAATTCGATGCATAGTAAAATTAAGTGAGTTTTTGCATCGACTTAGGAAACTAAGTATTAAAATTTCGTTCTTTAGTATACACGTCATCATCATCATCATCATCATCAGCCGTATGACGCCCACTGCTGGGCATAGGCCTCCCCCAAGGATCTCCACGACGATCGGTCCTGCGCTGCCCGCATCCAGCGGCTTCCCGCGACCTTCACCAGATCGTCGGTCCACCTTGTAGCGGGCCTACCCACTGAGCGTCGTCCGACACGTGGTCGCCACTCCAGAACCTTTCCGCCCCATCGGCCATCGGTTCTCCTCGCTATGTGTCCTGCCCACTGCCACTTCAGCTTTGCAATTCTTCGAGCAATTTTTCAATTCTTCGCAAAAAGCGAGTATACACGTACTAATAAGTAAACCAACCAACCCACAGCGGAGCAGCGTGGTGGAGTATGCTCCATACCATCTCCGGTTGATTAAGGGACGTATAAAGCCTTATTATGTTTACGTTTTTTTAGCGGTATGGTCACAACAATTATTATTTACTTTAGTACCATGTCACTTTAACATAATCGACAAATTGAACTGTAATTCTCACTTAATGTCAAATATGTTAGCGCGACAGGGTTGTAACGGAGGTAAATTGTACATTGACCGTAATGTTATTTATTTTCTTTTCAGGTAAGTCCACTGTGATCGTTATATGTGGAAGGATATGAACTCATAGTAAGTACTTATTATGTTATCTTATATGATGATGAATTGTAGCATATCCAACTATTCGCGGAGTACCACAAGGGCAAAAAGTCATTATCTCCCTAGCGTCATCCCGTTTTCACAGAGTCCGTTTACCTGATCTGAAGGTTTGTCGTATCCGTTTTTTTTTTTACAGAAGCAACTACTTGTCTGACCTTTTAACCCGCGAAGGGAAAACCAGCCCAACACAGGTTAGGTCACATAACTCTGAAACGCATTTCTCGTGGCCATCATTTATGATCCACACGAATTCGAAAAACCAAATTCTAAAATAAGGCCCGTGCTGGACTCGAACCTGCAACTTTACAGTGAGAGTCAAGCGTTCTTTAACGGCTTCCTCCCACAAGGGCAAGTAGTTTCTAATAAAAAAAATATTTTTTAGATAAAATTTTTCTTTGATCATTTTTTATTTACAGTTTCGAAGAGTAACGTTATTTCCCTATTTCTATAAAGAAAATATTTATCATTAAATATTGGTCTTCCAATGGCTTCATTCAGGATATATTTGAGGAAAATTATAGTAGGTACTTACTTAATTAATTAACTTATTAAATGTTTCCTAAGAAAAAAAAAACGTTTTTAATATTTTCCCCGTATAAGGAAAATATCCTTTTCAAATTAGATTGGCATTTTTGGAAGAAATAATATTGAATTTTTTACAATTTCTTATTAAAAAAGTGCTTGTTTAATCTTATACAGGGTGTTAGTGACATTGTAACGAATACCGAGGGGCATATTTATAGAACACACTTCAATTTTAATGCCTAAATTTTAAGCAGAAATCTAAAACAACCGTTTAAAAATTTTACATCGGTCAATAACCCGACAGATTTAAGTAGACAACACATCAAACGAAGTTAATTAGTATTAATGTATAAATGTAAACCATGTGGCAGTACTAATTAAAATAAAAATAAAATAAAACGGATTGCATACCAGCGAGATGCCTATTTTATTCATCCGGGTTATCCATTCGTTTAAAAAGTAACTTGTTGACAATCAGCCGGAATTAGTCTTTGATAGACAAGAATAGAGAATGCTACACCGACAAGAGCGTGGCTCTTAAATAATTGATGACATAATGTCCAGTATTACAGTACTTGTTTTATCACAGATAGGTAAATCAATTGCACGATGAACTAAGTATCCACGCTTCACCGAGTTTTCTGTTAGACCAACGTGATAGATGGCCTCTTTTGTCGAGGCTTTCATTCAATACAGTTTTTAAATTATTTATCTTACTCTTCCAGCTTGAGGCTATAAATAAGCATCAATTTTGAACAGCTCAAATTTGCTCTGTTTGCTTCAAGCCAAATTTATTGCCTGAATATAAGAAAGCGCTTTGTCCGTTTTCTGCCGTATTTATAACGTCTCACTGTCGTTGAATAAAAGAAACCTTGTATTATTGAGTTTTCTGACATTTCTCCAGCGTTATCTCGTTTTCCACGGTGGCCACGTACCTAGATTGGCACCTGAAGATGTGACATATCTGGTTTTTGTAAAAGCGATTGCCTGTCTTACTTTTCAACGCGTAAAGGGGAACACCAGCCCGATACAGGTGACGTCACATACCTTCGAAACGCATTTCTTGGGAATGTGGGTTTTTCTTCGCCGCAGAACACGTGATCAATCAATAAATCAATATTTATTCATTGCACAAAGACATAAATAAAGGACATGTACAAATGAATAAAATAAGCACAATAGACGGCCTCAATCTTTCATCATTCATTCTCAACCATTCATTCTCAATCATTCATTCTCAATCACTCATTCTCGATCATTCATACTCGATCATTCATTCTCAATCATTTATGATAGACATATGAATTTTGAAACAAATTCAGTATTCGAACTTGTGACCTAAGTTCTTGCAACTGGGCTACCCGGGCACGGCATGCGTTTAAATTTTATGCGTTTTCTTACTCCCAGAGAATTTTTGCATGAAATATTGGTGTAAAATTTTGTAAAATCAGCCAGTCAGCCGTGTTCTGAAGTAGTCTTGTACTAATGAACGTAGACGTGAGCACTCTTGAGCATGTGGGGCAACCTTCCTTGACTCACCGCTAGCAAAAACATAGGTGAGTGTGAACGAAAATCTATGACATTCATACTACACGCTTAACAAAGAGTTAGGACGATTTTTACCAAACGATTAAACATGTTTATGTGGTGTTGGCGAAGGACTGAAATGGTGTCAAATGAAAAAGTGCTGGAAAGAGTTGAAGAAAAAGAACCATAATGAAGACTATAAAGAACCGGAGAGGAGATATAATTGGCCACCTGATACGACACGATTCATTTGTAACAAACATCATAGAAGGAAAATTAAAATTAAATTAAAGAGAGGAATGGCGATTACTTCACCGACAAGAGCGGAGCTCTTAAATATGTATAGAGAGAGATACAGATTGTTAGAGATACCGCGAAAACTTGAATCAATTGAAGATCAAGAAATCTTGAATGTAGTGTAAAACATGATCGTAACATATGGATTTTTAGTTTTAATGTATTCCATAGTCCCTTATCATTTTAGTAGTAATAGAGTAATATTCTATCCACAAAATGATTATCTTTAACATTTTCATTACACCAAACCGAATTTCCTCAACTAAGAAGACCCAACTCAGTATAAATCCCTTGAGAAGCTGTCCTATCTCCTACCATTTATTTCTATGGGAGCCATTATTGGAAACGACGGTCAAAACATGGTTCGAGGTGATGGCGGATTTCTTAATTATATCGTTACGTTCGGATATCTATAAAAAAAAAACTGGTTTTATTTGTCCACTATGTATGTGTCGTGACCGGTTCTCTATTTTTACGCATAAATTTTAATGTAATAATTTACCATGGCATAATGTTACTTGTCCTATTATTAGTTACGCATAGTATTAATTTGTCATAACTTTTTAAGCATAAGTAATTTTGAAACTCATATCTACTTTAAGCATAATAATTAATGACAATAATGATATATAAGCATAATTATTATAAGCATAAAAACTATGCTCCTAAAAAGAAAAGTTTTGGCACAACTTTGAACATTTCCGAAACTTACTTTTTCCTGGCTGCATTTGGTTCATGATTGTGACTTTTTATATTTTTTGACTCTACTTCATGCTGTTGGTCATCATTTAGCATACTTTTCGTGTGTAAGGTAAACATGCTGGCGGCGTAGGGGTGGCCCAAGGGCCACCCCCGCCGCACCTAACCTACTGTTATGCCTTGAAAAAATTATGACAAAACACTATTATTCTAAAAAAGAATTATGGATACCTATTTATATGCGAATCAAATTTATACCAACCAATATTAGTCCAAAAATAAGTTATACCTGACAAACCAGTATTCTTAGATGTTATTATGGGAAAGTACTATTATGCTTAAAAACGTTATGCGAAAAGGATTATGATAATTAAAATTATGACAAAACCATTTATGCATTTTAAGAGAATCCCGTCGTGACCAGATCTTAGAATTGATCATTTCAAGATGTGCAAGCATTTCATATTTCATAAAATAGCCAACTTAAGTTGGCCATATAGTTGAACCGTCAATGACATTTCGATTAACGTTTGCACATATATCGTTAATGCAGGCGGTGTCCATGTTAAGTGGTGTAATAAAAATATGAATAGACGAGGTCAGCGGTATGCCATAGGAGAAGCCTATGCCTAGCAGTGGATGGTAGGCTGTTGACGATTATGATGAGCTTCTTGCAGCAACCACTCTTTGGGTTAATTACATTATCCGCCCGTTTTCCCTTCAATAAAAGGGCCAAATTCTTCTCTCCATTAAACCTTTACATGAACACATAGAGATACCTTCGGCCTTTGTATTAGATGCCGCTATATGTCCCGAAGGGATTTCACTTATCTCCCGCCATTTATTTCTTGGGGTAAGATATGCGTCCATTTGTCAGCGATTAGGCGACGGTTGTGGACAATTTTTTGTAGGCAGATTTTTTATGCAACACTGGGCCTGATTCACTCCTGGCTGAGTTGCCTTGCCTTTCTAATGAGGGATTTTCCAATCGACGCTCCCCAAACACACGATAGATACTGCTTACTTACTGATGTAAGTAAGTAGTCGTTACATGAGCCATGTCAGGGGCCTTTGGCGGCTCAATGGTAACCCTGACACCAGGGTTGATGAGGTTGGTAGTCCACCTTACAACCCACACGATAGAAGAGAAAGCTCAAGTCTACTTCCCAATTGCAGTAGTCAGAAGTACATCCATCGCAAGAACTAAGTACCCACACTTCTCAGAGCTTTCTGTTAGACGAACGTGATAGGTGGAGAGCCGTATTGCCGTCTATAATGGTCGAGCCAATTGTGTGTTTTTTTTTTTTTTTTTTTTTTTTTTTTTTTTTTTTTTTTTTTTTTCTTTTATGTGGTATCCGCTATTCGCGCACACTGTCACCTATCACAGGCATCGGCACCAATGTGGTTACGAGCTCAGTTGTATTTACTCAGGCGATGTGAGGTTAAAAGTTCATTAAGGTGCCCTCTTTGAGTCGTTTCAATTTACACTTGGTTTCAGAAACCGTAGTTCGGGTCCTTTGGGAACGTTAGGAGCAAAATTTCGAGTAATTTCTTCATAAATTTGATTAAGAATTCGCACGTAAATAAAATGAAATAGTTTACTAATGACGGACGGCATTACAGGCTGATCGCCCGATTATTTCAAAGTTTGATGATCTGTGCTTTCTAAGGCATGTGAAGCCATTAGTTCCGGTTACTTTGTAGCATAATATTATCATATAGGCATAGTTTGGGTTTGCGAGTCACATCTTTGCTCATCAAAGATGTTAAAATCCTAGCTCTAGGTAAGTAAGACAACTTAAATTTGTAGTGAGGAACGAACTTTTAATATCTCTCGTCTTGATAAGTACATTGTAAATCATTTTATTATTATTTCATAATTAATGTACCTAATGATTGACATTTAAATTATCAATTTTATTTTGTTTAACTATTTGCATGTTATAATTATAAATAACTAAAAATGTAGACCAAATGTTAAATGCTGACCATCTACAAACTGTAATACCAGTTTTATTGCGAATAAATGATCATGAATTATGAATTATGAGTGGATTTTTAACCTTGATGTCGACATCTATTGACCGTTTGCCAGTACTAAATAAATTGACATACAACTATTCAACAGAAGGAACTGAATCCAGGAGTCGCCGTCAGCGGATACGTCGCGGAGGACATCATTATCAGTAGTTACATTTATCTGGCCAAGTAATTAATGCCAATGGCGGCAAATTCTACAATTTGTCACATCAAAAAAAAAAAAAAACAATTAATTTCAATCCGGGGATCATTTTTATCTAAATTGAAATTAGCGTGTCGATTGCGAGGTTTTGTTAACAAAACCCAAGACTGGTCCACTCTGGCCGCAAACTTTCTTATCGGGTTGGATTGCGGCCACATAAAACTCATACCGGGTGGCCGTTAACAACATTTTTAAAAGATTTAAACAGGTAATTAAAACACATAATAACGGGTTCTTACCGCGTTTAAAGTAGACGCCCGATATCATGGCACTTACAACAGTGTCAACCTCAACCAACCAACCAACCTTGAGTCTCAACCTTAAACGCGGTAAGTTAAGAACCCGTTTTTATGTGTTTTAATTATGATAATGGCTCCGATTCCTGCAGACACCGCCTAATTTTATTTTAAGTTATATCCGTCATTTTCATATCCGTCGAAAAGGAAAGGGACGGATGATTCACAGCTCTTAATTTTAGGAAGAATGAGTCAATGAATGAATAACCCGGGCGAATCAAAAGGTACGTCGCTGGTATGCAATCCGTTTGACGTGCTGTCTACTTAACTGTGTCGGGTTATTGACGGATGTAAAATTTTTAGACAGTTGGTTTAGATTTGTGCTTAAAATTGACGTGTGTTCCATAAATTTTATGCTTGTCGATTACCCGTCCCTTTCCTTTTCGGCGGATAAGAAAATGACAGATATAACTTAAAATAAAATTAGATAGTATTTACAGGAATTAGCACCACTAACCGCGTAAACTTAAAACAATGTATTTAAACAGGTAAATTTCGGTGGCCGTAAACTAACCGACATATTTTGTATTTTAAGGGGTTGAGGGGTGCCGTTTTGAGGTTTTGCACCACCTTAATATTTTGCTAGGGCCGCCACTCGCAATATCATTCATAGAAGATTACGTCGCCCCGTTACCCACAAGTCAAAGCCAGTCATGAGGAAGTTTGAACATGCCAGCACTTTGATCTTATGTCAATATGTATATTGTATAGGTTGTGTTTGTTTGTTTAACAATTATTGGTTCTACAGTGGGTGCAAGACAAGTAATTACTTGTATGAAATTATAATTTTCTAATTATTACTCCGTGCTCTTAATAGCGGGCAATGAGTGGGTATGTGTAAGATAGTCATTGAACAGAAACTTTGTAAAAAAGGTTATTATAAGTTTAGTGATTATCTAGAAGATATGAACGCGATTAGCTGTCTGCAAACTGATATTACGTAGTCAAATTACTAAATTGTATAACAGTATTTAAAAAAAATATATTATAGTGTTATATTTATTCACTAAATATCTGAAAGAAAACTTTAAAAAATATATTTTCAGCCTTTTTCCAAATGGCTGCTTTTCTTTTTCGTATCTCATCCTTCAGACGGGATACACTCCACGTTGCTCCACTTGTTATAGCAATTTATAACGAACTTTAGCTGGGTAATGGAGAACTATCAAAATTTAGGAATACTCAACAGTGCTACCGACTACATTTTTGAGCTTCTACTTTTTATCCTCATAATAAATTGACAACCAGTCTGGAAAACGACGTATGATGACACCGATTTATTTTGTTTTTTTTTTTTGACAGCCAAAACATTTTTATTTGAGGGAACGAACTTATACTTAAAACACATAATACCAGTTTCTTACCGCGTTGCCGCGGGGCAAGTCACAGGGACTGTAACCTGGAACCTGACAGAGGGCAGCAGTAACTGTCAGTAATATTCAGAGGTGGAGGACACTAGTCCTAGTACAGCTTTGAAATGGCGCCATCCCAATCGCTTCAGACAGAGTACTGCGGGGCGGAAGGCAAGAGGGAAACAACTGCCCTATTTTGCCCTAAAAAAATAGCACGGAGAATGCTACTTCTCACGATATTTTCCTTCACTGCTGAGCACGTGATAATCATTTATGATCCAAATATGAATTCGAAAACAAATTCGACAATCAACTGGGCTACCACGGCTTGTCCTCAAATGAACTTATACTACCTACATAACGTACATATACGTATTTACAACACTTTTTTTAGAAAATCTCCTTGGTGCATGTGAGTCTATTTGTTTATGGGATGTCAGTGTTATAGAGGTAGATATTGTCATATGTATAAAAATACTAGTGGACTTAGCAACGTAAGCACACGATTCTTTCTCGCCGCGACAGAGATCATCTGTCTCTTTCTGTGCAGTACTGTGAGAGAGTGATGGGTAACGTATGTCGAGGCGAGAAAGAGTCGCACGCTTACGGTGCTAAGCCCGCAGGTATGCTCAATCCTACGACAAGCCGCCATTGCTAGCTCTTTGATGACGTAAGTGTTAGCACTGTGTCACCATTAAAATTGGTATCTCCAACATTCCAAGGACGAAAATTTTATTATTGAAAATTAATCGAATTACTGACTAAAGTATTTAATTCCTATTACTTGTTACATACATAAATCATTAAAACTGTAGGTAAATGTTTTACTAAAAGTTCAAAATTTCCTTGCGGAGTATAAATAAAAAAAACATTGATCGTGGGTAATTTATTTTTTAGGAAATGGCTACGCAGGGTGGGATGACGTCAGCTGGGCTAACCTTGAAATGTTGGATTTAATTGTCGTGCAATATGTAAAGTAATAATGTTTATCTACTTTTTTATGAATAATACTTTTGAACTTCATTATACAAAAGATAACATATTGATAATAAAATATTTTGCGAATGTAATATTTTGAGAATATAATGAGAACGAAGGCTGTTGAGCATACCTGGTTTTCTTATACCATGGATATTAGCACAGCTGAACTTCGTAACCGTATGAAACGGGAAATACGCATTAACGAACATCCACCATCTTTAATGGGGGAAGCAGAAATAAAAGGGACATTTATGTCTCTGCATTCCACTTAATTTGACCCAGTTATTTATTATGGTATCCGAGATGAGATGGAAATGTTGATGGGGTTCGGGATATCCGAATGTAGATGGCGAAATAAATTTTTGATCGTCATGTTAATTTCCTTTTCTATCGTGTGGGTTGTGAGGTGAATTACCAACCTCAACAACCCTGGTGTCAGGGTTATTATTGAGCCGCCAAAGGCCCCTGACATGGCTCAAGTAACGACTACTCACTTAGATCAGTAAGTAGTAACCGTGACCAACGGCTTAACGTTGCTGCCAAAGCATAGTTCATCTTACTTTCGGACAATCAGGTGATCAGCCTGTAACGTCCTAACCAAATTAGGGATCACAAAGTGATTTTTTGGTATGTCCCCCACTGCGATTCGATCCCGGGACCTCCGGATCGTGACCCCAACGCTCAACCACTGGACCACGGAGGCCGTTGAGCCACCCATTTATGTTTATAATAATATTATGAAAATATGTTTATAATGAGCCACCCATAATAAAAATATTGAAACAGCAACAAAACATCTTCACCCGTTTTACACTGATGTGAGTTCAGTTTGAACTCGAGGTCAATTTAAAAGTCACGACGGACCGAAACCTCATTTTTACCAACGGCTGATAAATTTGTGACGCTAAAATTCCCATTAAAATGTAAATTTTGCCAACAGATGTGTATCTGTTGGCGAGATTCGCTGAATCCCCCGATTAATGGGGCCACTGAGGGATTTGTGGGATCCCTCCATGCCCTGCTTAGTCTCAAGGACAAACGAACCATCTTATCCTAGCAATACTCTTTGTTTTAATTAGTTTTATAGTTTTGTAATTCGTTCATTGTATAGTGTTAGATGGAACAAAATCGATCGACCTAATATAGAAACGTCACAACACTAGCTTACGTACTTTGTCAGATCTAATTCCTACCGCGCATTGAGACGATTGTAAAATATCATCTTATTGAAATATACGGTCACGAGCATTAATATGTATACACTTTGGTACCATGTCACATTCACTTTTTTGACAAATTGAACTGTAAGTCTCACTAAATGTCAAATATGTTAGTGCAACAGAGTCCTAAAGTGGGTACATTATATTGTTCATGACTGTACTGAACTGGGGCCTGTTTAATAAAAGTTACAATTGTAAATTACAACGACAATTTGATCTTCATTGTGTAGCTAATATGAAACTGCAAAATATTCATGATCACACACTCCGCAATGTACATCAAATTGTCATTGTAATTTACAATTGTAAGTTTTATTAAACAGGCCCCTGGTCGTTCTGTTTAATAAAAGTAAATGCAAATGTCATTTTAATTATATGTAATGTAATAACTAGTGGACATTATTATTTTGAACATACGTAATGAAGGACTTTCCAGGTTACGTCAAAAATAATATAACCCGGGTGCTTTCAAGGCCAGAGTGAACAGGCACCTTCTGGGCGAGCTCGCTCCATTTTAGGCCTCGTCAATGCCTTCGTGCAAGTCTGGGGCCAAGAGAAAACCCATCAAAGGTAAAAAAAAGGGATTCCTATTAGGACGTAGGTGCTAACTAAGGCGGGGTATTGTGAAATGGAACCCTTGAAGGGGTAAAAAGGTGGGCAATGTTTGTTTGTAACTTCTACGGTTTTAACAGTAGGGTTTCGCGAGAACAAAGTCGCTGAGAAACCTTTAGTAAGTACTTAAAGAAAGAAAACGAATACAAAAAATAACTGTGTATTTTGTCGCTTAGCAATCTCTGTGAGGGATTGCATAATAATAATAATGCGTGTAGTTAACTTTGTTAAGTATATTGTGTATTGTATAAGTCTTTATACATTAAATTGCTACTTACACACTAATAGTTACAATGTTAATAAAATATATAACAAAGTCAAATATACTGACGGTCGCAAGTCTATATATTTATGAAAACATTATGTATATACGTAAAAATGTATCTCTATTTCCGAGAAACTGTGAAAGGCATACTTTCAATACAAGGAATAAAAATAAAATTGTTGTTCAAAATTCTAGATT
This sequence comes from Pectinophora gossypiella, assembly GCF_024362695.1. Classification (NCBI taxonomy): domain Eukaryota; kingdom Metazoa; phylum Arthropoda; class Insecta; order Lepidoptera; family Gelechiidae; genus Pectinophora; species Pectinophora gossypiella. The sequence continues at coordinate 3,349,148 of NC_065423.1, forward strand.
TAGTAAATTAAATTCATCTTTTTTGGGGTTATGTATACGTTTTTACAATAAAATACCAGATAATATTTTAAATTTGTCAAAAAATAAATTTAAAGCTCACGTGAAGGTTACTTTATGTAAAAAAGCTTATTATAAGATTAATGACTACCTAAATGATAAAAATGTCTGGGATTGAATGTGTTCCTCTAGTTATTAAATAACTAATAATAAAAAGATGTGTTGCTGTTGCAGTTACTTGTCATTTCTTCTCCTCAGCCATAACACTGTTCCACTGCGTGTCGGTGGAGGTTTTTTTATTTATTTATTTATTTCAAATCGGGAAACAAACAGCTTAAATAACAATTTAAAAATGCAAATAGTTTGTACATTAGCCAATGAAGACAATTAGTTTACGGCTTTTTTATGGCTAATAGCCAAGACTAACGGCCTAACCTGCCCTCCGAAGCTCGGACAATTAGGTGGTCCAATCCTGCAAAGTCCTTACCAAGTAAAAGACAGTCTCACAAAGTTTTTTTTTTCTTTTATTAAATAAAAATAACAACCTTAATCTAATACAATTTACTGTCCACCAAAATGGAGGGCCATTTGAACGTGGACTAGCCATCATCACTGGCGTGACGTACAAAGAAGTATTATTATCCAAGATCGACAATTAGTTGAGTGTAGGTACGCAGCGTGAGCACATCTCGTCACACACACACACACCGATATAACTTACAATAACCTATTATGCGTTATACAATTCAAACTTGCAAACGGGTATCTGCAACATCGCATACCTAATATACCTCTAGAAGAAAACAGTTCAAGTCAGTTTGAGTACACAACTCGACTGATGAGCAAAACTTATACCTCATGTTTTATGTTTTTCATATAAAACTGTTTTTCATATAAAAAGTTATTTCGGCAATGTCTCCATCGGGAATAGAACTCGGACCTCCAGATCGTGAGCCTGACGCTCTAACCACTAGACCAAGGAGGCTGTTGAGTCTCTGTCAGTGTATTTAAAGGCTTTGTGTACTACTTAGTATCACAATCACAACTACGCACGAAATCCAATGAACCAAAGTCGCTAATTAAATTCAAGCCAGTAGAAATACGAATGTTCATATTTGCATCACATACATCGTACGTGTGGAAAACAAAACAGCTTTAACGAACTGAATGGTCGCCATATCCCAATTTTAACACAATATAATACAGGGTGTTAGTGATATCGTAACGAAAATTTTCAGGCACGAATAAGCCCATGATTTTGAGTTGATATCAAGTCCCGGTTACTACTTACAGATGTAAGTACGTAGTCGTTGCATGAGCCATGTCAGGAGATTTTGGCTACTCAAAATTCTAATTAAAATTCAAAAATATCTTTATCCATTAGGTAACATAGTTACACTTTGAATCGACATTTTTTACATAAGAAACGTCTCATCCGCCTAAAACTACTGCAGCTTCTAAAAACCTGTATAGTCGGGGAAAAGAACCTGCAAGGAAAACCTCGGCACAGGGCCCGAGACTTTCTATTAAAGTAACTTCCCAGACAGTTGACCTCATGCTTTCATATATTTTCACTCACCTTATAATAACCTTTTTCTAGAAAGTTTCTGTTTAATTATAATAGAGCGGATGAAGGATAATAGGATTACGAAAGCAGTATATAAAGCGAAGGGTGCTGGTAGGGCTGGCAGAGGAAGACCTAGAAGGACGTACATTGATTTAATTAGAGATGTCTTTAGAAAAGTTTCAGTACGATCTACTCTGAACCGGCGTGCGTGTTTGAGACGATTGGTGAATGTGGAGTAAGCAAGAGAAGTATGGATCAGGATCGAAGCAAATGGAATTCCATAGTCTCTGCTTACCGCGGTGGTAAATAGGCGTGGGTTTATGTATGCATGTCTGTTTATTACTGTTTTAAATTCAATAATAACCCTGTCAGGGTTATGTGCATTATTACTACTACTGTTTGCTCTACATATAGAAAGGACACACTTCCCCGCACCAATAGCTTGAAGTTAGCTTGATTTACTGAAGTAACACCTCACACCTTCGCCGTAAGAGAACGCAATCTGTCGGTCTCACTCCCACGCACGGGGTGAGGCGGCAAGTGGTGAGAACGCGAATTATGTATAGTGTCCGAGCTGTGCTGCTGTTGTATTGAATAACCGATTTTATTGCATAAGTGATGACGTGACGTGACGGGTGCTAGGGACAAATGGAAATAGACAATATTCTGTCTCAGTGCAAATAGGATTCAACGCAAACTTAATTGCTGTATGAATTCCACGTACACAACATGCGCTACGGCGTAGCTACGCGCCTACGACGTAGTACATTGCCTACGACGTAGTTAGAGCTACGTCTAATAAAAATTATTTTTCCTTTTTAACCAAACATACATGCGTAGTTCACGCCTATTTTTCTTATTGGGGTAGGCGGAGACCTCAGAATAACACTTATGATCCTGATACATGAGTTTCGCTTCAATATTTTTTCTCTTAATTTATGATTAATATAAGGGAAACACGTTAACTATATTATAAATGTAAATGTATTCATGTTTAAGTCACTACAGAACAGCGGAAGGAAAATAAATCCTTTTTTTTTGGCTTTGTATCAATTTGCAACACCATTTTGTTACAGATAAAATGAAATATTAAACAGTAGCCTTGTTCGAATTTGATTTTTAAATAATTGAGGTTCCAGAACCGGAATAACGGAACCTTTATACGTAGGTTTATTTTATTGTTCATCCATCCGGATGTCATAATCATTTTTGTCAAGAACGCGGTTTAACGTGCCTTACGAAGCACGGATATTCTTACTTTCTTTAATTTCCAAACCAAACTAGGGATCTCAAAGTGATTTTTGTGATATGTCCCCACCGGGAATCGAACCCGGGGCCTCCGGATCGCGAGTCTAACGCTCAACCGTACTGTGGCTGAATGTTTTCATTTCATTTCATTTCATTTATTTCGGATACAATAACAATATTGTGTTCGAACACATCTAGTAGATTTTACATACTTACAAATTATAAAAACGTCAAGTCAATATTGAAACAAAAATAATATCTTCAGAATTAAACATAATTTTAAACAAGCCGTCAACTAAAATACATTAAAAACATCGATTAATATACATGCGAGACATCAATTAAATTACAATTAATAAGTACAAATAATATTAAGTACATAAATGTGAAATTAATATTAGAAGCCAAAATATCATTAATAAAGATAAAACACGATTTAAAAACAGACATGTCATCAATAAAATTCACTTAACAAGACCACATAAAGACAGTGCAAAATAAACAAAATGTAATTATTAAAGTGTGAATAAATAATAAATTTCAAACCAAGACTCAAAATTCATCAACATGATAGCAACACTTTTGTAAAAGAAGCGCTTTTAATTTCCGTTCAAATATATGCGAATCCGAAAAACTTTTCAATTCCAGGGGCAGGGGTTTGAATATATAGTTTGTGTGCAATAAAGGATATTTGATTGAATAACTACAGTGTATTGAAGATTTACTTATACAAAGTTTATATTACGCCCCCCATAGATCAAGGGGACAACCAAATCCCCCATTTTCCGACTAACTCTCAAAACATCGGATGATATACTTGGAAGAAAATACCCGAAAACCCGCCATTTATTCTCGATTCCTAAAAAAACTATTTTTATTTGACCGTAATTCTTTCTGTCCGTTCATAGCCTTATCGTTTGATTCATAGCGAGAGCTTACGTAAGTGGTGAGAGATATAATAAAAAAAAAGCTACAACGAACAGATCTCTGCAGTATAATGACCTGGTGAGAGCTTTCAGCGCTCCCCATTTGTCCGGCCAAGTAGTAAATATCTTCTATGTATTGTTTTTAATATAAACTACCTATATATACTTATATTTTTTACCTTTCTATTTTGCACTGTCTATCTCGCCACGTTTTTATTGAACTAATTTCCTGTACCTAAAGGTTGCCTGGAAGGGATAGCTACCTTGGCGGCCTTGTTGCTAAGGACAAGGCTTTCTATCTAGTTATAATAATGTATTTTGAATATTTGTTTCTTTTTCTATCGTTTGGTTTGTTAGGTGGACTACCAACCTCAACAACCCTGGGTTAATAAGAATAATGAATGAATAATAGTCCGCTTATCTAACCTGAAGATTTGTCAAGTCCGGTTTTTTACAGAAGCGACTGCCTGTCTGACCTTCCAACCACGTCACATACCTCCGAAAATGCATTTCTCGGTAATGTGGGTTTCTCCACGATGTTTTCCTTCACTGGGCACGTGATAATCATTTATGATACAAACATGAATTCGAAAACAATTTCGACATACATTGGTTTAGGCCTGCCTCAAAGTGAGAGGCAAGCGTTTTACCAACTGGGCTACCACGGCTCTGCGACGAAATCCGCGAGTAAAAACTAGTATTAAACGAGTATCCATAAATCCAAATGTTTACGTACTGTCCATCCAAGCGAAATATTACCACTTTATGTAATAAAACCTAAATAAAACGGTAAGCGAAGTATCAAATGCTTTTAGTCTATTTCCGAAAGGTTCTAGATTTCGACATAAAAATAGATATAAAATACCAAAATATAATAGTAATCATACTCATTATTCTGCGTTATTATCAAGTGGAATTTGCCATTGCAAAAGTATAGAACAGAAAATAAGTTAAAAAAAACATTTAAAACATTTTGCAACAGAAAATCTCACCTGATATTAGCTCAAAATCCCAGGTAGCCCAGTTAGTAGAACGCTTGCTTCTCACGTTGACGTTGCCGGTTCGAATCCAGCACAAGGCTAAACTAATGATTGTCGAATTTGTTTTTGAATTCATGTTTGGATCATAAGCGGTGAAGGAAAACATCGTGAGGAAACCCACATTCCCGAGAAATGCATTTCCCGAGATATGTGGCTTAACCTGTATTGGGCTGGTTTTCCCTTAGCGGGTTGGAAGGTCAGACAGGCAGTCGCTTCTGTAAAAAACCGGACCTGTCAAATATTCAAATTAGGTAAGCGGACCCTGTGAGAAACGGAATAATGCTAGGGAGATATAGCTTAACACTTTCAAGGACAGAACGTCTAATGACGTTCCGATTCCAAGGTGTCATATTACCTATTATGAACCATCAATGACCCATGATCTCTGTCCGTGAAAGGGTTAAAAACATAAACTGAATCATCCCCCTCAGTATTCGTTACGATGTTACTAACACCCTGTAAAACACGAAATCTATCGACAAGTCTGACTACAAAGTCTGATTGTACTAACAACGTTACACAGCGAGTGATGTGACTCGTGAACCGTGTAGAACCATCAAATCGTTTTACAACTGAACGAATTCGCAACTGATATGACGTACGTTCATTTGCCACGGAGGCGGTGATGGCAAATCGATTGACAGCTTATATATTGTTGGTAACTTTCCGCTCGGGATTCTGACCGCTTTTCTTTTTATAAATTTTATCAAAATATTTTTTACTTTTTGGGATCGTATAATATCATCACTAATTTAAAAGCCACGCTCTTTGCGGTGTAGCATTCTACGTGCTACTTTTTAGGAAAAATTTGGGCGGTTTCCCTCTTGCCTTGTCTTACGCGAGTGTGATAGAGCATAGATTTTTTTTTGACGTGACTTATTGCAGATTTGCCGCAGGTGGCATTAATTATTTGGCCGGACAAATATGGAGCGCTGAAGGCTCTCACTCGGTACAACATTTAAGACAACAGGCCTGACGGTGCCCAGCGGGGCGCGAACCTCGGCTCAGGGCGTCGTCTGAGGGGAAAAATATTTGAAATAATTAATCGACTCTAGTGAGTCGATAGCGATAAGCGCTGATTGAGGAAAATCGTCGACCACACTGGCGGGGTCGGTATCGGGGTCCTGAAAAATGGTGCCCGAAGCAGTCTATTTCAAAGCCGTACTAAGTCTCCTGTCCTCCGCCTATTTTAGAAAATTTAAATAATAAAAAAAGTATATTTTTCTGAAACTCTTCTGAATGGTGATGTTTAGAAAATACCCGTGGTCCAATGCTAATCTGTCCTTGGCTATCACCTAAACATCAATTTATTCGGAAGAAATTCAGAGAAATATATCTATTTTCTTGTTTCATACTTCTAGAGCGTGAATTTTCCGTAGTCGTGTTTTAGTTTTAAACTTATATTTTTATATCCTCATTCCTTTATACACATTAGGGTGGTCCTTATTTTTCAAAGTAAAATATATTAATGGGGCACCCTCTAATTATGTTCTCTATGATTAAATATGAACACAGTAATTATATTTGATTTTTTAAATAATATTTAGGGGTCGCGACCGACATTTTAAAATTGTAAAAATTACTAAATCAGACTAATGTTTAAGAAAAAAATCATGAATGAATTTATAACAGAATATGAGTTTTATTTATGTATATGACTCGTTAATTTGCTGTCGTGTTCTTAATTTGACCTTCCTCGCCCCCCTCGTGCCTCACATGCTCATAGGCACGCCACGCAAATCGCTCAAGTTAGTTCCGTTCCGTGTGAGAGAAGCACTAGGTCCTTCAAGTGGGCCTGATATTTTAATTTTCAAACGATTTAAAAACTACTGGAGCAAAATCGACCAAACCAACTACAAAACATTAACATCTGATCCCCATTCCATGACATTTGTTTTCCCAAAATCAACTTAGCCAATATCAACCTCGAGATGATTATTAAAGAGCTTCTCAACCTCACTATTATTTACCTAGGAGGAGTACCTGAACCTGACAGACGAAACTATGCATTGTTTAGAATGCCAGCAGGACTGCATAGGGCTCGTTGGATGGCAAAAGCAATTTATTGCTTAAAAATATTTTTATTTACGCACCAATTCAAAATTACCAAATAGAAGAAAAAGGAATTAAATATATCTGCATATTTTCAGTAATGATTTATGTTAAATCTAGTATCAAGCTTCTATTGCTTCGTCAGCGCCCAAAAATGACTTGCTGCTATTAAAAGACCTTATTATGTTCGAGAATATAAATCCTGCACTAGCCAATGTTTCATTAAAAAAAATAAAGGGCCATTTGTGGTACTTATCAGAGGAGCTCATATGATTAGCATTTTTGATGATGAAATTACCACAGATACCAAACAAAAAATGGTTCAAGCGTTAAATAACGAAGTTCTCACTTCTCTCCGAAACGAATAAGTCTGGAAGTGTCAGTGGCTGCAAGTTGTCTTTGATTACTTGTGGCTCTGCCCACCCCATTTGGGATTACGGGCGTGAGTTTATGTATGTATGTGTAATAAGTCTGGATGCCATAGATATTGTAAGAAAAAATATCGAAGACTGTGTCTAGTAATTCACTTCGTTTCTGTAAGATACTCGGAATATCATCCATTTTTTAGAAAAAGGAGTTGCTAACTGGCTTTTTGATGAAGAGTACAAAGTTGGAAGAGACATAGTGCGGTCAATGAGGTTAGTCAATGATATTGCAGAACGTGGTCTTGCTTTAATGGAAGCATTTAATAAGTTGATTACCATTAATGAGCAACAAAAGCAGTAACTATCTTCTTTTGATTGTCAAATAATTTAGAAAAAATATCCGATAGTAAAAAATCAACCCTAGTTAGTCTCTCTCTCTTTATTTAAGAGCTGCGCTCTTGTCCCGGTGGAGTAATCGCCATCATTACTCCATAGATAGGGCGTGTAGAACGGTGGTTGCCCCAATCGCCTTCCGTTCCGCAGTACACCGACCAATTTCTCAATCGGTGATGTTCTAGCTAGAGCCCTACCAGAATCCATTTCCTCGGCCTCCAACCAGTACTGATACCGCTGCTGCCCGGCATCAGGGGTGCGCTTTTGAAGTAGCGGCGCCTACTCGCTACGTCACAAGATCGTCATAGAACCTAAGTAGCATTTTATAGGTTAGCCCGTCCCAGTGAGCTACCCACTACGTTCTGCTAATCCTGTCCTAGTTAGTAGTTAATAGTTAAGTAATCCTAGTTCGTAGTTAAGTATTTTTTTAATTTTTAAAATGAATGTGTGTTAATTTCAAAAAAATTTTTTTTTTCATTTTCAAAGTCCTGTCGCAACCCCTAAAAATAAAAAAAAAATTCTAAAAAAAATGTCGTGTTTCTTTCTAAGCCTATATATCACTTTGCGAGGGTGCCCCAACGACATTTCAAAAAATATTTTTTTCTGAACAAATAAGGACCACCCTAATACACATTCCTTGATATTTGATCTTGGCAACACTAAAACCGTCCAAACTTCATTAGATGGGGCTCCCGGCCGTATATTGGCTAATCCTTTTGATGTGTCTGCTGCGTTGCGGCATAATTGGGGTAACCCAGCATGAATCTATTAGCACGAACTGATTCAACCCTCAATCCCACACCTCAATTTGTCTTTGGATGGTGTTGGTGATGTTATTTAAATTACAATAATAACGTCCTACGGTTCAGATTTGGCAACACAATAATTAAATTGCGTAAATTCGGAAGTTTGTTTTTTTACAACTTCAAGGTCATATATTCAAATTATCATACCATACATAAACAGCCTATATACGTCCTACCGCTGGGCACAGGCCTCCCCTCAATCACCCGGAGGGGGTATGGAGCATACTCCACCACGCTACTCCAATGCGGGTTGGTGGAGGTGTTTTTACTGCTAATAGCCGGGACCAACAGCTTAACGTGCCCTTAGAAGCACGGAATTATCTTACTTTTTCAGACAATCAGGTGATTGAAGCCTGATAAGTCCTTACCAAAATAAACGACAGTCTCACATTCAAATCATCATCATAATTAATTTAAGAGCGCCTCGCTCTTCGGTGTAGCATTCTTTACTCTTCTCTAGCAAATGACTATTTCTTAACTTCCTTACAAGACACGACGTTCGCCTCCTCTTTAATTCCACGTAAGCTCTTTTGGCTTCTTTTGTGTTTATAATAGGACACCACACACAAATAAACAAGACAACAAAATCATTTAAAATCGTCACAAAATAATAACAAAAAGGTAAAAAGGATGTTCGTCGAAATGATCGTAAGGTGGTGGTGGACGTCCTGAGATAAAAGAGCCTCAGCACAAGTCGCGTTAACCACGACGCTGGTATTACGTGGACAATGCTTCTACTTATCGTGCGGGTTTTGAGGTGGAATACCAGCCTCATCAACCCTGGTGTCAGGGTTATGTTTAAGCCGCCAAAGGCCCCTGACATGGCTCATATAACGATTACTCACATCAGTAAATAGTTACCGAGACCATTGGCTTAACGTGCCTTCCGAAGCATGGATCTTACATTCCGACAATCAGGTGATCAGCCTGTAATGTCCTAAAAAACTACCCGAACCCGGGGCCGGGATCGTGAGTCCAACGCTCAACCACTGGACCACAGAGGCCGTTATGTTATGTGGACACTGCTGAGTAAGACACAAACATCGTGTTCTATAAATATATCAGACACAAAACCTCAGGGGGGATTCTCTCTACACAGTCACAGAGGGAAGTTTGCACACAATTTGTACACAATTTGCGCTCAATAGCATGTTGGTTTACATCGAGCGCATTCGTAGAACTGGCGGATGTGCAATGCGGTTAGTAGGTATAACTATACAGAATGTTGGTGACATCGTGTCGAAAACTTTGAGAAGTGATTCAGACCATTATGATTCTGAGTTGATATCAAGTGGAATTTTCCGTCGCAAAATATAGAACTGAAAATAAGTAATTTAAAAAAGCACTAAAATTGTTATGAATTTTCCGAGAAGAAATTCCACTTGATATCAACTCAAATCATGGTCTAAGTCATCCCCCCACAGTATTTGTTATGGTGTATATCTAATGTTGTCGAACTGTTCTTGAAAATTATATCTACATCTCCATCCATAGGACTATCGCCCGATGTAAGCCTTGGTCTTCCCCTTCAATCAATAATACTTTATTGCACAACAACATATACAAAGGACATAGACATACGAATAAAACATAAGCACAATAGGCGGCCTTATTGCTAAACAGCAATTCCCCTTCCTCTCTTTCCTTCTATCTTCCCTTCTATGATGTTTCAATAAAAGGAGCTCGGTGGCGCAGCGGCAAACGCGCTCAGTCTGATATTGTTGAAGTTAAGCAACTTTCGCAAAGGCCGGTCATCGGATGGGAAACCACAAAAAAAAATCATCTCAAAAAAATCTCCTCTGTGCTTCGGAAAGCACGTTAAGCCGTTGGTCTCGGCTGCATTAGCAGTCGTTAATAACCATCAATCCGCACTGGGCCCTAGTGATGGTTTAACACCCGATCCCTATCCATCCATAGGGTAGGCCCGTGCCCCAGCAGTGGGGACGTTAATGGGCTGATGATGATGTCTTATTAAGGTGTCTAATCATCTTACATCTTCTGGAAACCAAGAAGATTGTTTTTTGGTTCTTTCTTGAGCAAAATTATACCAGATATCTCTCTCTCTCTCTCTCTCTCTCTCTCTCTCTCTCAGGCCTTTACATCTTTATCAGATGATTCAAACAGCGTTACTGACACGAGATATACATATATTGAGAGTTATTGAGGACAGAAGAGGCAAGGTGATTGGACATTTATTAGGACTTAATGAACTTATTAAAAAGATCATAGAAGGGAAGTTACAAGGAAAGAGGCAGGGGAAGTCAAAGAACAGCTTACATGGAACAAATTAAAGATAAGGCGAATGTTGCGTCTTATAAGGAAGTGAATGAAATGGCTTTTGACAAGAATGGAAAATTCTTGACACGAGCGTGGCTCTCAAATTAGTGTGTGTGCGTGTGTGTGCGGCACCAAACACAAATATTCTGTTTTCGTGCCTAATACGCAAAATACTTTTGACAAACGAAATATTCGGTGCATCTCTAAAATTCTGCTATTTCGGCAAAGCAATTCAAAATTCAAATATATCTTTATTCAGTAGGTAACATTGTAACACTTTGAATCGTCAATTTTTACATAACGATCGTCTCATCCGCCTAAAACTTCTGCAGCTTCTCACAACCTGTATAGCTGGTTGTTTGCCGGCCAATGGTTAGTCATGTATCAACTTGGTGTATTGTGGGCGTTGCACCTAATTAGTACATTACGTAACAAATATACAACACGTCTGTATTCCTAATTATGCTTGTCAGAAACCCATCACACGATGAACTAAGTGCCCACGCGTCACCGAGCTTTCTGTTAGACCAACGTGGTAGGTGGTGAGCCGTATCGCCGTCTATGTTCGACCCAACTGTGTTAGTGACAATTGCACTTAAGATAAATTATTAACATATTTTGTTGCAAATTACTTAATAAACCGGATATTTCACTGTTTCAAAAAAAAGAACAGCCTCCGTGGTCTAGTAGTTAGAGCATTAGGCTCACGATCTGGAGGTCCGGGTTCGATTCCCGATGGGGACATTATCGAAATCACTTTGTGAGCTGTCCTTTGTTTGCTAAGGACTTTTCAGGCTTGAATCACCTGATTGTGCGAAAACGGAAGATGATTATGTGCTTCGGAGGTCACGTTAAGCGTAAAAACACCTCCACCAACCCGCATTGGAGCAGCGTGGTCGAGTATGCTTCCCCCTCCGGTTGATTGAGGGGAGGCCTGTGCCCAGCAATGGGTTTATGTTATGTATCGGTTGACCGCTTTATTGATGACGTCACTCGGACCGTATTTCCATAAAATATCAAAATACATTTTTATGTTTTTATGTTTCGTAAAAAGTATTTTATTTTACTAAGTAAAAAAGCGTAGTTGATGGTAGGGCTGGCAGAGGAAGACCTAGAAGGACTTACATTGAGCAAATTGGTGTTGGAACGCGTAGAAGGACATACATTGACCAAATTGTAGATGTCCTTAGAAAAGGTTTAGTACGATCTACTCTAAACCGTCGTGCTTTTATGAAGCGATTGATGAATGTGGAGGAAACAAGAAAAGTGTGTCAGAATCGAAGCAAATGGAATTCTATAGTCTCTGCTTACCCCGGTGGGAAATAGGCGTGAAATAGTAGTATAAGCTATATGACCAATAATGACCTGTTAAAAAATGTTGTATGTTATGTTTTTGTGTCAAAACAAAATGGCCGCTCTCCAAGGTACAGGTACACGGGTTAAACAGAATGACAGACCGTCGTCGTTTGCGCACAATTTGAATAGAGTTCTCACTCAATAGCGCTCACGTCGCGACGCTGAGTGAGTCGCGCCTACAATTCGTTACTGCTGGTTATTTGGGCTTCATTTCAGAGATGTAAAGTTGCTAGAATAGACTGTTCGGCACTCTTGTTGGGCGTTATACATGAGCCTTCTTATCGTGTGCGTTGTGAGGTAGAATACTAACCTCATCAACCCTCGTATGAAGGTTATAATTGAGCTGCCAAAGGCCCCTGATATGGCTCATCTAACGATTACTCACTTACTTCAGTAAATAGTAACCGGGACCAACGGCTTAACGTGCCTTCCGAACCACGGATCATCTTACTTTCGGACAATCAGGTGATCAGCCTGTAATGTCTTAACCAAACTAGGGATCACAAAGTGATTTTTGTGATATGCCCCCACCGGGATTCGAACGCGCGGCCTCCGGATCGTGAGTCTAACGCTCAACCACTGGACCACAGAGGCCGTTAAAAAAGCAATCAAGCAATTTTAAAAAGCTTACACATTTGTTTAATTGTCTAAGTATTTTTTAAGTCCCATGTCTTGCCAAAATGTTTGTTGTAAATAAATATTTCAATTTGATATACTTTTCTTATTTATTTCTTTTCGGTTTCTAAACTGAATTACTTCTTAACCAATTCGTAATTAAATAACACTGTCAATGGTGGTGATTCGGGTACACACCATCTAAGTTTATTTTAAGTTATACCTGTCATTTTCTTATCAGTCGAAAAGGATAGAGACGGGTAATCTACAGTCTTAAGAAAATGGAACACACTTCAATTTTAGGCAGAAATTTTAAATAGCCCTCCAAAATTTTATATTGGCCAATAGTCCGAGAGAATTAAATTGACAGCTCACGTCAAACGGATTTCATATGAGCGAGATGCCTATTTTATTCGTCCTAGTTATTCATTCATTTTAAAATTAAGCCTGGTTGAGCGTTGGGCTCACGATCCGGAGGTCCCGGGTTCGAATTTCGGTGGGGGCATATCACAAAAATCACTTTGTGATTCCTAGTTTGTGATCAGGTTGATCACCTGATTGTCCAAAAAGTAAGATCAGCCGTGCTTCGGGAGACACGTTAAGCCGTTGGTCCCGGTTACTACTTACTGATGGACGTAAGTAGTCGTTACATGAGCCAATAGTAACCCTGACACCAGGATTGATGAGGTTGGTACTCCACCTCACAACCCACACGATAGAAGAAGATAGCTTAATGAATATTTTTTTTTTCTCATAGTCTATAAATAACACACTCTCACAAAGTTGAATACCCACCTACACGGTCTCTTCCAGCAGATTTACCCCAAAAACCATTTTGTTTGAGCAGGCGCCATTCTAAGTGTATGTTTTATTCACGAAAAGTGAGAGGAGTGGGGGAAGGGGTCCCGATATCAGGAGGTGTACCAACCGCCTACAATCCACGGGTTGCGAATAAAAATTTGCAAAATGATGTCCTATTAACATACCAGCCTTTGTTTCATGAGTGCTTGGTAACGCAGACCTTTGGTAAAGCAAAGTTTATTCTTTTATTTATTTCAAGTATGGCTTAATAATACCTGTGTTAGTAACATCGTAACGAAGATTTTTAAGGATGATTCAGACTATGATTCTGACTTGATATCAAGTAGAATTTTCCTTCGCAAAAGTATGGAACTGAAAATAATTTAGCACAAGCAAAAAATGTGATGAATTTTCCGACACAAAATTCCACGTGATATTAACTCAAAATAATGAGCTGAATCATCCCCCTCAGTATTTGTTACAATGTTACTAACACCCTGTATAGCGTGGATATTTAGAGGACTGTGTAAAAGAAAGAAGAAAGTTCTTACCAAACAAAGGACAGTCTTACAAACTAATTGTTGAGTGACTGTTGTTTATGTTATGTTAGGTCAGTGAACAACAGCCACCGTGGTGAAGTAGTTAGAACATTGGGCTCGCGATCTGGAGTTCTGGGTTCGATTCCCGATAGGTACATTGTCGAATTTAAATCACTTTGTGAGACTGTCGTTTGTTTAGCAAGGACATTGCAGGATTGTATCACCTGATTGTTTGAAAAAGTAAAGTGATTTCGTGCTGCGGAGGGCACTTTAAGCCTCCGGCTGTTAGCCGTAAAACAGTTCTACCAACCCGTAGTGGAGCAGAATAGTGGAGTATGCTCCATACCCCTTCCGGTTTATTGAGGGGAGGCCTGTACCCAGCAGTGGGCCGTATATAGGCTGTTTATGTTTATGTAAGGTCAGTGAATAAAAACTTTTTTATTTTCAGATAAAAAAGAAATACAAAGTCAAAGTACATTCCGTCCGAAGCAAGGTCCAGTACCTTGTTTAATGACTAATTGTGGCTGAGATTGCTTAACTCTGATGATTGATGGTAATTTATAAGCATCATTACGCCTAAGGGGTAGCCGAAATCGACTATTAATCGGTATTTAATTAGGATTTGGTGAAAATTGGTATTGATAAATGAAAAATACACACTAAAGGTTGGTGGGAAAATATAACAGCATAAATTAGCATCACGCTTGTATCCCCAAAGAGGTAGACAGAGGTGTTTAATATAGAGGGAGTTAGTGGCATCGTAAGGAAATCTTTTAGGGATGATTCAGACCATGATCCTGAGTCGATATCAAGTGAAGTTTTCCGTAGCAAAATTATACAACTGAAAATAATTAAATATAACACTAAACTTTTCATGCATTTTCCGAACGGAAATTCCACTTGATATCAACTCAGAATCATGGTCTGAATCATCCCCCTCAGAGTGTATTTGTTACGGTGTCACTAACACCCATACATACTTGTATGGTTACCTGTACGTACTAGTACAGAATGTAAGTAAAGGGAGTGATTTAGCTCATTATTCTGAGTCAATATCAAATGGAATTTTCCATTGCCAAAGCATATATAGAATTGAAAATAATTTAAAAAACACAAAATAAATCATGAACAGAAAGTTCCACTTGATATTAACTTAGAATAATGGTCTGAATCATCCCTCTGAGTATTCGTTACGATGTCATTGCCACCCTGTACATACCTATTCCTTGCCAGCGACATATAAACATAAATGGAATGCCTAGTGTACGTGTAACGCGGAAAATATCCCAAACCCAAATCGACTCTCCTTCTAATCGAATTTGGGACTTCTGATTCAGAGATCAAGGTCTACTAATGCTACTTTTCGGTGAAGTTGGTAATAATTTTCCAAACTAAAATTTAAAGTTTACGCAGCCACATAAATAATGTTATTACAGAAATAACAGCGTTCTTGCTAATGGTACCACTTAAAACTTGTTACCTAAATCATACTTTTGTATTAAAACAGGAGAAACATTCCTAAGTACCCCCAGGTGACCTTGTTACTACGATGTTATACCTGGTATTGGCGCCAGATCTGGTTCCCGACGACCTGATTACTCTAGCCATAGAGACGGCCAATCAGCTCGCGACATCAAACACATCAGGACCCCGATACCGACCCCGCTGGCGTGGTCATTGGTTCATTGATACAAGTCCGGTACCAGGGTTCGACAAAATATTTTTAACAATCAACATCATCTCTCTAGCACCTATCACTGGCTCTGCTTACCTAACCTGAAGATTTGACAGGTCCGGTTTTTTTTTATTTATTATTTTTTTATTTTTTTTTTATTTATTTATTAAATCTTAATACTAAAAATACAATTATCAATGCCCTGCAAAACTGTTTAAACAGTTTTACAGAAGCGACTGCCTGTCTGACCTTCCAACCCGCGAAGGGCTATCCACCCCAATACAAATACCTCCGAAAATGCATTTCATGACAAAAATATACTTTATTTTTTTTATTTTATTTTATTTAGATAAGCAACAACTTATAAAACAGAACATTTAACAAAGTATTTAACAAACCAACTTAAGCTACTTAAAGGTTACCCTAGATAAGTTATGCAGATAGAAAGGAACATTGTCATTATGAGCAGACTTGTGCAAACCCACACCGCGTTTTGCTTACGTAAAGAACGTAATTGTAAAGGAAACAGTTTTTTTATAATGATTATTAATAAATTAAATTAATTATAGACTCAAAGGTAAGGATAATGACATAAGGTAACATCTCAATCCCATAATTTTGTATCTTTGTCGATTGTAATAATAATTTGCGACTAGGCTCACCCCTCGGCTTTATTCACAAATCATTCCCACGTTTTTCTTATCGACCATTTTCGTTTATTCCTATTACCTTATATATAAAAAATCCTCACTCGCTTTGTACCGAATCGGATTTAACAAGAATTCTTTGTATTATAACATAATTGTATCACATTCATATTCGTATTTTCTTTTTCAGTCAAGAATAATATACACAACTTCGTTAGAGAATATCTAAAAATAGAATATACATATTTTGTTCAAAAATCTTCTGTGTATAAATCCTGTTAGTAATTTGCCGACGGTTCAAGAAATCGACTTGTCTTCTTAAGTGCTAATAGAAAACAGAGATTTATCGTCAATTAGTATAAGTGGGATTGAGTTTAGGCGACGGAAATTGATAGGTACTTTAGGCTGAACAACATAAAACATCACGCTATCCCCGAAAGGGTAGGTAAGGTGTTTAGTATAACTTAACTTAAGTTTCTGTGTTCGTTTTCCATGTTGATATGTTATACATAGAAAATATTTCGTGTGTGCGTTGACTTTTGATGAGATGTCATTATAATGTATCCCGTGTGTTTGTGTGTGTTTATGTGTGTATGTATCTGTATGTGTGTGTGTGTGTGAGTGTGTGTTATGTGAGAGTGCCCTCTGCACTGGTTCCCAGGTGGTATAGCCGAGCTGCATTGTGTGACGGATGCGGCAGAGACTTGGTTAGGGGAGCTTCAGCTGGATATATGATCCACGCAGGATATTTTATTTTTGTTTGCCATACGCAATAATAATAATGTATATATAATAATATGTAATCCGTGTGTTTGGTGTCCTAAATAATAAATGTTTCTTTCTTTCATTCTTTCTAATAACTATTCACGCACTCTTCGTCAGATATGTTTAAGTCCAATGTAGGAGGGGACGAGCCTATTGCCATTAACCGGGCTCAAATCCTGGAAACCGCATGAGCGTGCCATCTCACTTTGGTGTAACAGAAAACTCGTTGAGGTCTGGGTACTAAGTGCTAGGTGTACCTCTGACTACCCCAATTGTGATATAGTCGTGAGCTTGTTTATGTTATAGTTACTTTTCTACACAATCTTTACAAAGAGGTAAAAAGGGGTTGTAGGTAAGTTGGTATGGTTTTTTTTATAGCTATCTACTCCAAACTCAAAGCTCTTTGAGGAGCTCGGTGGCGCAGCGGTAAACGCGCTCGGTCTGCGATTGTTGAAGTTAAGCAAAAAAAAAAGTTTTCATCTCGAGCTCCTCTGTACTTCAGAAGGCACGTTAAGCCGTTGGTCCCGGCTGCATTAGCAGTCGTTAATAACCATCAATCCGCACTGGGCCCGCGCGATGGTTAAGGCCCGTTCTCCCTATCCATCTATAGGGAAGGCCCGTGCCCCAGTAGTGGGGACGTTAATGGGCTGGTGATGATGATGACTCCAAACTCACAATTACTCGTGCGAAACCGGGGAATATACAGTACCCACTCCTTAGCTATGTTTAAGTCCCATGTAATAGCACGTGGGAGGGGGAAGTTCACCCAAATCCCCTGGTAGTTGCGGCTTCCGAATACATCCCGCTTAGGGACGGTACTGAAAAGTATCGGCGTCCGAAGGACGTAATATACGATCCCGACGACCCGATTACTCTAGCCATAGAGGCAGCCAATCAGCTCGCGACACCAAACACTTCAGGACCCCGATACCGACCCCACCGGCGTGGTCGACGATTTCCCTCATTCAGTGCTTATCGCTATCGACCCACTAGAGTCGATTAATTCTTTCAAATATTTTTCCTCTCAGACGACGCCCTGAGCCGAGGTTCGCGCCCAACTGGGCACCCTCAGGCCTGTTGTCTTAAACGTTGTACCGGGTGAGAGCCTTCAGCGCTCCCCATTTGTCCGGTCAAGTAGTTAATGCCATCTGCGGCAAATCTACGATAAATCACGTCAAAAAAAAGGGAGGGGGAAGGGGGGGTTCGGATGTTTTAAGCACAGTTCCAAATATTACGTCAAATACAATTCCTCGCGAGCACAAGTTCAGATGTTTTCAGACGTTTCCTACAGCAATTTCAGAACGAAACAGACACAGTGTTTTCAACGGGAAACTTGTGAAAAACATGTTGTTTCCTGTTTACACTCTACGTACTTCTATAACGTGATTAGGTATAATGTTCTATCGTACGCTTGTTAGGTTTATAAGCACTTTAGAAATGGAATTTGTATTTGATTGTACTTAATAGGCTTACGTAGGTACGTAGGTATAGTAACATAATACCATCACGCCTGGATAAACTATATACACCCACTCGGCGCCAGTAAGCTACATAGCTATATATTTGCGTTGCGTCCTCGCAAGCTGCGACTTAATCGCAACGACGTCATATCGCATCGCTGCGATTTGTTATCGTCGCCTTAAGTAAAAACCACGTGAGCGCCTTTAATATTCGCCTCGTATATTGTTTCAATCCAGGTAAAAAATTGTGCTCTCAATTTTACTAGAGGTTTCGTTGAAGACAATCAGATCAGAATATGTTTTTTATGAGAAGATATCTAATTCAAATTTAAAAATATCTTTATTGACATTTTGAATGGTACATTTTTACATACCTATGTAGAAGGACAGAGCGTCGATATTGCAATGGACCAACCACGCATAGTGACTCGTGTACTTGCATATCAATATAATCAATCCAATCGTCCCGCTTTTTACCGACTGTCGTATCTACAATTTTCAGCAAAACAAATTTTCACGTTTTATAATCTCTCCGAGGCGGAGATGGAAGCCATCGGTACGGCAATGCAGGAAGGAAGGGGTACGTCACAGGGACTGTAACCTGGAACCTGACAGAGGGCAGCAGTAACTGTCAGTACTATTCAGAAGCGGTGGATAGGACTCCTAGTACGGCTTTGAAATAGACTACTCTGGGGGCCATCCCACTCGTGTCGGACAGAGTACTGCGGGACGGAAGGCAAGAGGGAAACCACTGCCCTAGAAAGTAGCATGGAGAATGCTACACCGACAAGAGCGTGGCTTTGAAATTACGTATTGATGATGATGATAATCTCTGCTAATATTATAAATGCGAAAGCATTTCTGTCTGTCTGTCTGCTTGTTACGCTTTCTCGTCAAAACTACTAAGTAAAATGATTTTGATAAAATTTTGTACATAGATAGACTGGACGTTAGGAAAGAACATAGAGTAGTTTTTATATTATGAATTACTTAGAGGTGGAATAAACCGAAATCCACGCGGACGGAAGACTAGTTTATGTCAAGAAGATACAAATCATCATCATCATCATCATCATCAATTTAAGAGCCACGCTCTTGTCGGTGCAGCATTTTCCATTCCAGTCTATCAAAGGCCAATTCCTTGACTTCCCTATAAGACACGACGTTAACCTTTTCTTCAATCTGTTCCATGTAAGCTCTTCTTGGTCTTCCCCTTCCTCTCTTTCCTTCTAGCTTTCCTTCTATGATGTTTTTGATAAATTCGTCGTGTCTTATTAGGTGTCCAATCATCTTGCCTCTTCTATCCTCAATAATTCTCAGTATTTGTCTCTTTTCCCTTACCAGATACAAATCACTTTACCAACAATAACAGATACGACATTTTGTCATGACTGGGATGAAATGCACGTGACAAGGTCTCTGTGTGAAGGCTTTTATGTTACATAGCGTTTATGTATGAGTTCACGGCGTGACGCGATGTGTCAGTTATATGACAGACGGACTACATTTGAACTGCAAAATTACCAAAACTGTATTTTAAATTTTAACACAAATTATATTTGTATATTTTACTTATCTACTAAACGATTATGCTGTCTTACACTGAAAATGTTGTGTGCACCTATAATTGGCTTATGTAACAGTCTAATTGTTTTAATGATTTTGGTTTGCTTTTCTTTTTGTTTTGGATATTTATTTTTTTTGTCTGTGTACTTATTGATTTCCGTGTGGTTTCTGTCCTGTGTTAAATGTAATGTACCTATCTGTCAGTGTCTGTGATGTCCGGAAGTAATAAATGTTTCTTTCTTTCTTTAATTCCTGATGTAACTTTTATTTTATTTAGTGTTTTATTATGTAAGCTGTTGGTGTACCTTTTTATAAATAAATAAATAAATAGTACGTAGTCGTTGCATGAGTCATGTCAGGGGTCTTTGGCGGCTCAGTAGTAACTCT
This sequence comes from Pectinophora gossypiella, assembly GCF_024362695.1. Lineage (NCBI taxonomy): Eukaryota > Metazoa > Arthropoda > Insecta > Lepidoptera > Gelechiidae > Pectinophora > Pectinophora gossypiella. The sequence continues at coordinate 3,369,630 of NC_065423.1, forward strand.
GATGGGTTGATGAGGTTGGTAATCTCCTCACAACCCACACGATAGAAGAAGATAAGAACTATCGAGTGTAATACGTAGGACGTAAGTAAGTACATCACTATACTCGTGTACTAGATATATGGTAGCGTGAGCCTCTGTTCTGGACATGATCGATGGCATGAAGGCTGACCCCTGCCCCCAGCACTCACGAATCAGAGCATAAAATACAACCGAAACATGAATTAATCGCGACGCGGGTATTCCTTTTTTTTATCTCATATCTAAATACCTACTTAATTCCCTCAGTTTGTCATGTTTTCTTTATTTTTAATTCCCGACCAATTTAATCCTACAACATTGAGTTTCTGTAATTTTAGTATTTCTTCTTCTATCGTGTGGGTTGTGAGGTGGAGTACCAACCTCATCAACCCTGGTGTCAGGGTTACTATTGTGCCGCCAAAGGCCCCTGACATGGCTCATGTAACGACTATTTACTGATATAAGTAAGTAGTAATCGGGACCAACGGGTTAACGTGCCTTCCGAAGTACGGATCATTTTACTTTTTGGACAATCAGGTGATAAGCCTGTAATGTCCTGACCAAACTAGGGATCACAAAGTGATTTTTGTGATATGTCCCCACCGGGATTCAATCACTGGACCACGTAGGCCGTTGTATTTAAATTATACTGATTTTAGTATTTAAATTATACTGATTTACTCATCTTTTATATTTTTACTAGTCACTGTCAAGGTATAAAAAGACCAGGTATGCTCAAAACTGACAGCTAGCATTTCAAGTTTAGCCCAGCTGACGTCATCCGACCCTGCGTTGCCATTTCGTAAAAAATACCCACGTCCAATATTTTTAATTTACTTTGCAAGGATATTTTGTCCTTAGTATGTTCGGGCATTTATTTACTAAGTTCTAAGTACCGTTTAGAAAGTAGCGAGTCATTCCTCTAATTCCAGTAACAACAATGTAATGTGTCCTATTTGTCAGCGTGAAAAGCTTCGTCTTTTCGTAAGCATCAACAAACACTAAGTTCCTTTTCAAATGAATCAGAGGAAAATAAATCGTGAATATTGCGAACAAAATGAATTGCTGTGCAAGCAAAATGCATTGCAATTTGCAATCGTCTACAGTAGCTCGCTGACGTCTGCGGTTTCCAAGATATTTTAAAACGTTTCCACTTAGTACTAACTGAAAGGCAGCCGATCTCGACATTTTTGAATTTTCAAACTATACAACACAATAAATAAAAATAAAGTTACTATTCAAAATTCTAGATTAAGTAAATTAAATTCATCTTTTAAAAGATGTGTTGCTGTTGTAGTTTCTTGTCATTTCTTCTCCTCAGCCATAACACCTTGCGAAATGACGTAAATTCAAAAATGTTACATTGACCTTCAACAAGTTTATCTATGATAATTACGTTGAATAAATGATTCTTATTATATAAAGATAATGGATTAAATATTAAGAGCTGTAATCAGATTGAAAGAGAGGTACTGGTGTGCGAAGTGGCAAACAGCCTAATATTAAAAATATATGAAACTGAAAAAAATATACAGGATGTTAGTGACATCGTAACGAAAACTTTGAGGGGTGATTCAGGCCATGATTCTTAGTTGATATCAAGTGGAACTTTCCGTCGCAAAAGTATGGAACGGAAAATAATTAAAAAAAAACATAAATTTTCTGACAGGAAATTCGACTTAATATCAACTCAGAATCATGGTCTGAATCATCCCCCTCAGTATTCGTTACGGTGTCACTAACACCCTATATATTTTTAATGTAAAATAAATGTTAATTTGTTACCAATTATAATTTACATTTAAAATTAAATGTTTATTTATAATATACCTATTTATTAAATGATCGTAACTAATTTGTAACAATTCCAGGTCTGGAATTCAGACCTTGATACTTGCTGTAGGACACCTAGTTGGTGGCAGCATGTCATAAACAAGCGCCATCTATAAATTTAAAAAATATATAGAGAAAAAATGGAGTAACGACGAACGACGCATTTTTATTTTCCCGCTCCTTATATTCATTACATTCAACAAAGTCATATCCCCCGATACCGACCCCGCCGGCGTGGTCGACGATTTCCCTCATTCAGCGCTTATCGCTATCGACCCACTAGGGTCGATTAATTCCTTCAAATATTTTTCCTCTCAGACGACGCCCTGAGCCGAGGTTCGCGCCCAACTGGGCACCCTCAGGCCTGTTGTCTTAAACGTTGTACCGGGTGAGAGCCTTCAGCGCTCCCCGTTTGTCCGGCCAAGTAGTTAATGCCATCTGCGGCAAATCTACAATAAGTCACGTCAAAAGAAAAAAACAAAGTCATACCAATTCTATACTCTAATTTCTTCAATTTCTTCATGGTTAGCAAAATCTAGTATCGATCGCCATCGACTCGCAAAGAAGAAGAATATTATTATTATAACAGTTTCTTTCTTCACAGAAATAATTATTAATGTTTCCGTAATTTAATTTCTGGATGTATGAAATAATATATAAATATGTACTTGTGCGGTAATGTTACATTACAGCACGGGTGTTTTCATAAGAAGCTTTATATACCTAAAAGCGGTGCAATAAGAGCTATTTTACGAGCAAGTTTGTTGAAAAGTAAATTTTCCTTCCGTATCTCATTCTCAGTTGACACAAAACTTTCCGTTATAAAATTTGATCGGACAAAGTAGCCTTATAATGCTGTTCTTAGCGAGAAAAGTGAATATTTTATTAAAATCTAAGATAGGGTCAGGGTTGCCAGACGCACATTTTGGAATTTCCCCATCTATATACGTATACAAATGAATTCCTGTTCGTTAGTTTCGCTAAAACACGAGAGCAGCTGAACCATTATTCCCCTAACAATATCCCGTTTTTCACAGGGTCCGCTTACCTAAACTGAATATTTGACAGGTCCGGTTTTTTACTGAAGTGACTGCATGTCTGACCTTCCAACCCGCGAAGGGAAAACCAGCCCAATACAGGTTAGGTCATATACCTCCGAAAATGCATTTCTCAGGAATGTGGGTTTCATCACGGTGTTTCCCTTCACCGCTAATCACGTTTAATCATTTATGATCCAAACATGAATTCGAAAACAAATTCGACATCGGTTTAGGCCTGTGCTGGATTCGAACCTGCGACCTCAAAGTGAGAGGCAAGAGTTCTACCAACTGGAAACTACGAATAGGAGTAGGTACGGCGTCTATCTACGTAGATAGGATTCGCTGCGTTTATTGGTCGAAACTTTCGATATAATACGCGTTGTGCGCGGCGTGGTTGCCGTGCCGCGATTCCTAGAGCTCGGTTGACTCAAAAAAAAAAAAAAAACAAAACACATTGCTTTTCCCATCGTTGCAATGTCCCCAACAATTTTCCAACAAGTAATTTGTTTCCCCAAAATAGAAAAAATAAAACTCCAATCTGGCAACCCTGTATAGGTTAACTGTATTCCATGAATACTAACAAGGTACGAGTTTTCTTTTTTTTGTCTCTTCTCCTACTACATAATTCAAATTCAGAAGTAGGTTCTTACACTGATAAATGAAACTGGCTTTAATTTGACAATTTTCTTAACAAATTGACCGCTTGAGTAAGTACAATTAATTTTACAACATTCCGCTAAATAGTTTCGGCTTTTTGATGAGGAAAGTAAACTCACCAAAATGTGACGTGTGTGATCAAGTGGAGGGTCGAAGCGGAAAGACAACAATTTCTAAGATGTTGGTTAATATTGGTATAATAGTATCTTGGCTTTCCCATTGTCGGACAAGGCTAGGGTGCTATATAAATATGTAAAATTGTGTTTACGTCACCCTGACACCAGGGTTGATGGGGTTAGTAATCACCTCACAACCCACACGATAGAAGAAGATTGTGTTTACGTAGGTGATAATCTAGGTTAGTCCGATGAGGGTAGCGTGGTCAATGTTTGACAAAACCCTCTTTATTAAATAAAGTATATAAAAAAAACAACAACAACATAGGCTTACGACTGTATTCCAATTAGGGTAGTCAAAAGTACGTCCAACGCAAGATGAACTAAGTATTCACCCACGCATTATCGAGTTTCTGTTAGACCAACATAATAGGTGGTGAGCCGTATTGCTGTCTATAAAGGTCGAGCCAACTGTGTTCGTGACACTTAAGATAAATTAATAACCCATTTGTCGTTGGTTGGTATTCGTTGTTTAATTTTAATTCTATTTCAACCTATCCCGGATATTTCATCACAACAACCTCCGTGGTTCAGTGGTTGAGCGTTGTGCTCACGATCCAGAGGTCCTGGTTTCGAATCCCGGTGGAGACATACAACAAAAAATACTTTGTAGTCCCTAGTTTGGTTAGGACTTTACAGGCTTGTCCGAAAGTAAGATGATCCGGGCTTCGGAAGGCACGTTAAGTCGTTGGTCCCGGTTACTACTTACTGATTTAAGTAAGTAGTCGTTACATGAGCCATGTTAGGGGCATTTGGCGGCTCAATAGTAACCCTGACACCAGGGTTGATGAGGTTGGTACTCCACCTGACAACCCACACGATAGGATCAAAAATGTATTCCTATGAAGTTGTTGTACTGGTTTTATACCGGTTTGTGTTTCAATCACATCAATACTATGCAAAGGTTTTATGTTTCTCCCAGTTTGTTTCACGGAATAAAACCAGACTCGTTACTAGGAATCGCATTTTGTGATCTCGAATATTCTCTTTGTTACCAAGTTATAGAACCAATGTTATTATTATTGCGTATGGCAGACAAATATCCTGCGTGGATCAAATATCCAGCTTAAGATCCCTTAACCAAGTCTCTGCTGCATCCGTCACACAATGCAGCTCGGCTATACCACCTGGGAACCGGTGCAGAGGGCACTCGTTCACTATGTGAGATATGGTTTGGTCCGGGTGACCACATTCACAGTTTGGCGACTCCTTTAAGCCCCATTTACATAGGTGATGGTTTGACTTTCCATAGTCGGTCCTACACCGAGAACCAACGAACCAATGTGAAGGAATCAGAATCATCTATTCAACGTAATTATCATAAACAGGAGTCGCCATACTGTAAATGTGGTCACCCGGATCAAACCCTACCTCACATAGTGAACGAGTGCCCTCTGCACCGGTTCCCAGGTGGCATAGCCGAGCTGCATTGTGTGACGGATGCGGCAGAGACTTGGCGAGGGGATCTTAAGCTGGATATTTGATCCACGCAGGATATTTTATTTTTTATGTTTGTCCGCCATACGCAATAATAATTATCATAGATAAACTTGTTAAAGGTCAATTTAACATTTTTGAATCTACGACATTTCGCAAGGTGTTATGGCTGAGAAGAAATGACAAGAAACTGCAACAGCAACACATCTTTTAAACCAATGTAGTATACATTACAAAGTGTTTACAACTCGCTTTAAACAATGTTCGCAGGAACACTCAGTCTGGATAGGAAACGAAAAAGCGTGGAAATGTATAATGCGAATAAAAACATAAAACAATCAGCTGATTTCATCAAAATAAATGAAGTGTCAGGATCGTAGTAGTGGGATTTCCATAGTCTCTGCTTATCCCAAAGGGAAATAGGCGTCATCTTATGTACGTATTTAACCATCAGCTGTTTATCTTCTCGGGCATGTTGTAAGAACCAACTAAGGGATTGTGTCCGTTCGAACATTATTAATGATTTTTTGTTTTTATAGCACCCTCCGTGCTTTGGGAAACTCACAGAATTTTAAATCGAATCAAAATCACCATGACTTCACAACACACTAATAATGGAAATGTGTGCGTATGTGCGCGTGTGCGTGTGCATGTGTGCGTGTGTGTGTGTACTGGCGCCATCCTACTTGTCAGACAGTACAATACAATACAGTACAGTGCAGTACAGTACAGTACAGTACAGTACAGTACAATACAATACAATACAATGCAATGCAATGCAATGCAATGCAATGCAATGCAATGCAATGCAATGCAATACAATACAATACAATACAATACAATACAATACAATACAATACAAATACACTTTATTGCACCAAAATAAAAAGAAATAATTACAAAAAGTCACAGCGCAGCAGCACACACACACACACACACACACACACACACACACACGCACACACACACACACACACACACACACACACACACACACACACACACACACACACACACACACACACACACACACACGCACACACACACATAGACACAGTGCAGTCAGTACTGCGGAGCGGAAGGCAAGAGGGAAACCACTGCTCTATTTTTCCCTAAAACACTAGCATGTAGAGTATTTTAGACAAGAATGCTACACCGAAAAGCATGGCTGTTAAATTAGCCATGTGATGAATATTCTCATTATTAATGATTTAACGAACTTACCTGATTATGTAGTTATAAAGCCTGATTAAGTATATGGAAAACCGATCGTCTATGCCTTAACTACATCTCATCATAATCATGTTGATAATAAACTAAAAAAATGGCTGCAGTTGTCTTCTGACTCCTTGTGTTCATCTCATCAGGGATTGGGTATTTTAATACCCATCAGCACTCTTTGAGAGGTTCCTATGAACAATTGCTGAAGTGGTTATTGTCGTGAGCTGATTGGCTGATTCTAAGGCTAGAGCGATCAGGTATATAATGTCGTATATTATGTCTTTAAGGTCGATATTCTTCGATAATAATATCATCCCTAAATAAACGAGATTCATGCTACTAGTAACAGTTTTCTTTGTCTAGTAGATTTGTTTTCAGAACTGATATCATAAAAGAAAAAGCTTTTAAATTACTAAAATGTCTTTCGTATATTATTAATACTGATCTTTTCGTCGTCCAGCCAAATCCGTTATTCGTAAAATATCGCATCGAATATTCAATATGAGAACGAATTCCTTTTGAACATCATAAGACCTCCGAGACAACTTTTCTTATGCGGGCTTCGAGACCTTTTAACGTGCGCGGTTCGAAATTGAGTCTTTTAATATCATTATTTTCTACTAATGTACTAGTAATACTGAAATCAAACCTCGATACCGACCCCGCCGGGGTGGTCGACGATTTCCCTCATTCAGCGTTTATCGCTATCGACCCACTAGGGTCGATTAATTCTTTCAAATATTTTTCCTCTCAGACGACGCTCTGAGCCGAGGTTCGCGCCCAATTGGGCACCCTCAGGCCTGTTGTCTTAAACGTTGTACCGGGTGAGAGCCTTCAGCGCTCCCCATTTGTCCGGCCAAGTAGTTAATGCCATCTGTGGCAAATCTACAATAAGTAAAAAAAAAGACTATCTGAAAGCTATTAAGCATACCAGTAGTACTATACAAATTCTGTACTTACCGGTAGAAATATCTCACGATATCCCATTTTCTTTTTAATTAATAACAAAATAAGTCATCACCTCACAGGGTCTGCTTACCTGAAGATATAATTCCGTGTTCATCGGAAAATTTATTGATTCAAGCCTGCAATGTCTTAACCAAACAAAGGACAGTCTCACATAATGATTTCGACAATGAATCAAACCCGCACTTCCGGATCGTGAGCCCAACGCTCTAATCACTTTATCACGGATGCTGTTAAATTAAGTACGTAAGTAAATATAAATACGAGCTCATTATAAGATGAATGATTACCTAAATTGTAATAATGTCTGGTATTAAATGTGTTCTTCTAGTTAATAAATAATGTGTTGCTGTTGCAGTTTCTTGTCATTTCTTCTCCTCAGCCATAGCCCTTGCGAAATGACGTAAATTCAAAAATGTTACATTGACCTTCAACAAATTCAGCCATGATAATTACGTTGAATAAATGATTCTGATTTCTGATTTCGACTATTTATATCTTCGCCACGAACAGCATTCACAACTTGGCCGTAAGACCTGTGATACTGTTTATATTTTTGTTACTTTAATACATGTTAGTTGAAAGGATTGCTCGGAGTGACACTTCAGTTGGAAGAAATGAAATGAAACGCGACAGGCAGAAACATTGGACATCTTTTATTTCAAGAAAAAATCGTAAAACTAGAAAGTTGTGCGTCTCTAAAAGAGTATTAGATTAAGGAAAATGAAAAAGGATTTCTTACATACATAAGATCTCGCCTATTTCCTACATGGTTAAGCAGAGACTATGGAATTCCACTTACTTGGATCCTGACACACTTCTCTTGCTTTCTCTGCCTCCATCATTAAACGTTCCTCATTCATCAATTAAATACATCATCATCTCCTTAGCATTATCCTGTTTTTCACAGGGTCCGCTTACCTAACCTGAAGATTTGACAGGTCTAGTTTTTTACAGAAGCGATTGCCTGAATGACCTTTCGCCCGCGTAGGGAAAACCGGACCAATACAGGTTAGGTCACATATCTCCAAAAATGCATTTCTCGAGAATGTAGGTTTCCTCACGATGTTTTCTTTCACCGCTGAGCACGTGATAATCATGTATTATCCAAACTTGAATTCGAAATCAAATTCGACAATCATTAATTTAGGCCAGTGCTGGATTCGAATCTGCGACCTCGAAGTGAGAGGCAAGCGTTCTACCAACTGGACTACCATTGCATCAATTGAAAAAAAATAACATAACAAATTGCTGTCGCGTGGATTCTGTGATTTGTGCCCGGTTAATGGTAATAAGTTCGCCCTCTCATACATGGGACTTGTTAACATAGCTGGCTAGGAGTGGATTAATATACACCTCTGCCAACTCCTTCGGGGATACTCTTCGCGGACTTTTGACCCGAGGAAGCGGTATTTCGACGAAGAAGAGAGGATGTGGTGTAACATACATGTATAAACTTACACCTGTTTCCTACCTTTTTTTTTGACGTGACTTATTGTAGATTTGCCGCAGATGGCATTAACTACTTGGCCAGACAAATGGGGAGCGCTGAAGGCTCTCACCCGGTACAACGTTTAAGACAACAGGCCTGAGGGTGCCCAGTTGGGCGCGAACCTCGGCTCAGGGCGTCGTCTGAGAGGAAAATATTTGAAAGAATTAATCGACCCTAGTGGGTCGATAGCGATAAGCGCTGAATGAGGGAAATCGTCGACCACGCCGGCGGGGTCGGTATCGGGGCCTTGAAGTGTTTGGTGTCGCGAGCTGATTGGCTGCCTCTATGGCTAGAGTAATCGGGTCGTCGGGATCGTATATTACGTCCTTCGGACGCCGATACTTTTCAGTACCGTCCCTAAGCGGAATGTACTCGGAAGCTGCAACTACCAGGGGATTTGGGGTGTTTCCTACCGGCGTAAGGATACACTATGGAATTTCATTTGTTTCGATCCTGACACATTTGTCTTGCTTCTCCCATATTCATCATACATTCACTTGGTCAACTCACCATTAAATTCTGATTAACATCGTTTGATAATAATCAGAATAGATTAAGTACATACATAATAGACGAAGGCAGTATATTATTAACATAACATAACATAAACAGCCTATATACGCCCCACTGCTGGGCACAGGCCCTCCCCTTTTTTTTTAACGTTAGGAAATGCGTTACGCATACCACGCCGCCCGGGGGGGGGGGGACGTGGTTACGTGGGACTCCCCGGGTGTCGCCACCCGGTATACCCACTAAAACCCAACGGTGTTCCTCATTGCCACCGTGTGGCGGGGATACGGGAACGCGATTGCACACAACCGCGTCCCCGCCGGCGGATGCCATTTGGGGCCCAGCGCCCATGGGAGCGCATCAAGCGCCTCCCCCTCCACCGAGGGCTGCCAGGAACACTGGGGAGCCCACACAGGCCTCCCCTCAATAAACCTCCACCAACCCGCATTGGAGCAGCGTGGTGGAGTATGCTCCATACCCCCTCCGGTTGATTGAGTATACACTTCTCATCAAAAAAATCGAAACACTTCCGTTTTCATTGTTTCTGTCCGAATTTAACACAAAAAAGAATTCATACGATGAAAAAAAATACATAAATGTATAGCTGGCAGTTTGGCCATTACAGTAATAAGCGAAAATTCTAAATTCAAAATTAGAATTTCATTTGTTTATCTTATAAACGAAATGAATCACTGTTTTGAGACAAATGTGTGTTTAGGGTTGGAGTACATTTAGCGTTTAAAAACTAAAAATTGGCGCCTATCCTTAAACTTTTTGTTTTTTATTTCAATACTGTGACTTTGGGACGTCAGAAAAAAGGTTTATTTTCTAAAACGTATGGATACTTCGCCCACAGAAACCGCCCAAGTTGTGGCATTGCTGGATTCTGGCCTTAGTCAGCGTGTTGTGGCTGCAAGACTGCATCTAAGCCTGTCATCTGTTCATAGAGTCTATAAACGTTATCGGGAGACTGGTTTGTTCACGCGCCGTTCAGGATCTGGCAGGAATCGGGTCACTTCTGAGCGAGATGATCGATTTATTGTAACAACTTCTTTAAGAAATCGACGCCTTAACGCTTTTCAACTGCAGCAGCGGCTTCGTGTTGTACGAAGGGTGGCTGTAAGTGACTCTACAATTAGAAGAAGGTTGAAGGATCGTGGACTGGTACCGCATAAGCCAGCAAATGGGCCGAAATTAACTGCAGACCATCGAAGAGCGCGCCTTAACTTTGCACGTGAGCACCTAAATTGGTCATACCTACAGTGGAGCAAAGTTCTCTTTTCTGATGAGTGTAAAATTATGCTGTATGGTAACGACGGAAGGAACAAGGTCTACAGAAGAGACGGAGAACGCTATGCACAATGCTGCATTGAAGAAAAGGTCAGCTATGGTGGCGGTTCGTGGACGGTTTGGGGAGGAATCAGCGCCGACGGTAAGACAGAGCTTGCTTTCGTGTCTGGGCCACGTCTGCCTGCACTAAACTGTCATCGGTACGTCGAAGAGTGTCTCGAGCCTCATGTGATGCCCTATGCACATTTTATTGGCAACGGCTTCATATTCATGCACGACAATGCTAGGGCTCACACCGCGGGCGTCGTACGAGATTATCTTAACGAAGTCGATATCTCTATTATGGAATGGCCAGCAAGAAGCCCGGACATGAATCCCATTGAACATCTGTGGGATGAATTAAAGAGACGAATTCGAGCAAGAGATCCTGCCCCAGAAACACTTAGCCAGCTGCAAGATGCAATCCAAGAGGAATGGGACAATATACCACAGCATGTGATCGTGACTCTCATCCGATCGATGAAGAACCGTATGGAAGCAGTAATTAGAGCTCGGGGAGGGAATACAAGTTATTAAATAAACGTTTTTTAGCTTTTTTTTTCATTTACGTGTGTTGTTTTATCCATTTCCTTTATACTCCATACGGAATAAAAATGACTCATTTAACAAAATACGAAACCTATGAAAAATTCATTTAAATTTAGAACATTAACATTAAGATTTGATAAGCTCATATTACTCACTATTAAACGACATTTAACATTTATTCCTAAATGTACACATTTTTCTGATAATCCTGACAAAACGTAAACTTGCAAGGTGTTTCGATTTTTTTGATGAGAAGTGTATTATTAATAATGCATATTATCCGCCTTCGTTTACACCTGACCTTTGATCAAACCCAGTTGTCCGCTTGTATTATCTTGAATATTGAGACCAATTTCTCACAAAGGCCATCAAATGTCCCGTCCTGAATACAATAGGACATTCAACTCTATATTGGGGAACTGTCGAAGTAAATTGCTGTATAATTAATATCCGAAACTGTTGAAGACTTGTAGATGAAGTGAGGGTCGAATTGCTCCACATTGTTGCTATTGGCAGGTTGTGAAATTGATTGTCTGTGTTTACTTCAAGTATGCATTTAAAATAATCCGAAACAGCCCTGTTCGGAAAATGTGTGGCTTATACAGTGGCGGTCTTAATAAAATATTTAGGTGGTGTGAGACTTCAGAGTGGCTAAATATACCTTAAGAAATCTTTAAAAATGTCTTTTATGGCCACCCGTTAAATGTATGAGTTTTATGTGGACGCTAAGAGGTCTAATTCACAGGGCAGTTGTGCTCAATCCAGTTACTTCCCTGTAGGTCCAGGGCTGCCAGCCAGGGTGGTCCCATCTTGGCTGATTTTGGCACCCCCCTAAAACGGCGCCCGTAGTCAGACATAGAGGGTAGTAGTGTCAAGGGTTCGAACATCGTCTCAAGATTTTATGAGTTTGAATTCATCTTTGGAGCATAGATAATTGATATCACATGATTTCCAGGATTTGTGTACGGTTAATGGCAATAGCCTTTTACATGGGAGTTAAACGTGGCTGACGAGGAGTGAGCGTATTCGCTGTACACCTCTGCCCACCCCTTCAGGGATACAGGCGTGATGCAGTGTGTATAGAACAGACTTGCAAAATGTCCCGGACGTCCCGAAATCACAGTAAGACGTCTCGTAAATGACACAGGGATAAGTGAAGTCCATTCCGCGTCTCGAAGCAATTCGCTGAGGGAATCGTCGCCCGAATAATGTATGAGAGGGGATCGGTGGCCCGAAGAATCACCCTGGAATGACGGCTATGAAATCCGCGATGAACGTCGTTCCAACATTATTTATCTATTTATTATACAGACATAAAATTATTTCTTTCTATGCTGTTCTGGGAGCAAATAAAAAACATAGAAAACGTTTAGCTGCTTGTCTTCCCGGGCATGTCGTAAAAACCAACAGAGGGATTGTGTCCTCTAACATGCTGGACTAATGTTATGGACGATAGGCTGATCCCTTATCACCATAAGGTTCATCATATCCAGCTTACGACATCGTATCAACAGTGGCTGCAAGTTGTCTTTGATTACTTGTGGCTCTGCACCCCATTAGGGATTACGGGCGTGAGTTTATGTATGTATGTATGTATGTACATAAAATTATCCATTTTCGGAGGTATGGGACCTAACCTGTGTTGGGCTGGTTTTCTCTTCGCGGGCTAGAAGGTCAGACAGGCAGTCGCTTCTGTAAAAAACCGGACCTGTCAAATCTTCAGGTTAGGTAAGCGGACCCTGTGAAAAACGGGATAATGCTAGGGAGATGATGATTATACAGACGTAAAAACAATAATACACGAAGAATCAATACCACCAAAAGGAATACTGAAACCCCCACTGCTGCTATAGCCAAAAGCTATATATTTCTTCTATCAAGGTTACCTATACCTATAGGAACGTAATTTAAATATTTTTGATAGTATTTATAAAAGTATAAGTTGATAACAATCTACATAACAATACAGTGAAGAAAAACTATCACATAAGCTTGACTTAGCATGAGCAAATGAGCAACCTTTGGGTACATGAAAATTTATGCATTTTTTGCGTTTTTATTAATGAATTTTTTGTTTTTCTTTTTTTTTGCGTTTATTCAATTTTTTTTTGCGCAGAGCTAGAAGTGCCATTGCGGATTCTAGTAACGTAGATATCGATCTTATGTACCTATGTCGAATTTATATAATAGCTTCTCTCCTGGCCACACACAACCATCGCATGAATCGCATCACGAGACATTGTCTCGTTCTGCTGAGAGCTCCACAAGACTTATTGTCCAATGCTCGACAATCCTTTTTATTTATATTGAGTAGTCAGCGGCGCAATATAACGATACTATTGAGTTGCGGATACACGGTGAATGTGACACGCATAATTTATTGCTTCATCATCACCAGCCCATTAACGTCCCCACTGCTGGGGCACGGGCTTTCCCTATGGATGGATAGGGAGATCGGGCCTTAAACCATCACGCGGGCCCAAAGCGGATTGGTGGTTATTAACGACTGCTAATGACGGCTTAACGTGCCTTCCGAAGCACGGAGGAGTTCGAGATGAAAACTTTTTTTTTTGTGGTCACCCATCCTATGACCGGCCTTTGCGAAAGCCGCTTAACTTCAACAATCGCAGACCGAGCGCGTTTACCGCTGCGCCACCGAGCTCCTCAATTTATTGCTTATTTCGCTAGTATTTTTTCATATTTTTAGGGTTCCGAACCTGGAACGGAAAAACGGATCACTTTGTTGTCCCGTCAAGAAGATGTAGTGAAGATGTCCCGTATTTTTTTTTTGAACGTCAGAAGGCTGCAAAATCCGGCTTAGTCAAACCTTCAGTAAAGCAGAGCCTGTGTGAAAACGGTATAACAGTAGGGAGATGATGATGATGAACTACGTTCGCGTGTCCATAACCTAGTAAATCACTAAAAAAACACTATGTGATCCCTAGTTTGGTTAGGACATTACAGGCTGATCACCTCATTGTCCAAAAAGTAAGATGATCCGTGCTTCGGAAGGTACGCGAAGCCGTTGGTCCCGGTTACTACTTACTGATGTAAGTAAGTAGTCGTTACATGAGCCATGTCAGGGGCTTTTGGTGGCTCAATAATAACCCTGACACCAGAGTTGATGAGGTTGGTAATTCACCATACAACCCACACGATGGAAGAAGAACCTAGTAAGTGGACGAACCTCTTAAAAGTACTTAGCAGTTGCAACTTGACTTAAATACATACATACATAAACTCACGCCCGTAATTCCTAATGGGGTGGGCAGAGCCACAAGTAATCAAAGACAACTTGCAGCCACTGTTGATACGATGTCGTAAGCTGGATATGATGAACCTTATGGTGATAAGGGATCAGCCTATCGCCCATAACATTAGTCCATCACGTTAGATGACACAATCCCTCTGTCGGTTTATACGACATGCCCGGGAAGACAAGCAGCTGAACGTTTTCTATGTTTTTTATTTGCTCCCAGAACAGCAAAGAAGCAACTTGACTTAAAATAAGGTTAATTTAGCCAGGAATATTCAGATGTTTATCTGGATTTAACTCATGATTCTCGCTTTATTCTCAAGGGTGTAAGCGAAAAGGTTACGGACAATAAAAATGAAAGCGCTGCAATAAAACAATTCCCGACAGGCTAAACAGGGTGTTAGTGACACCGTAACGAAAATTTTGGCGGATGATTCAGACCATTATTCTGAGATGATATCAAGTGGATTTTTCCGCCTCTACCATACATAAACTTATGCCCGCGATCCCTAATAGGGTCGGCAGAGCTACAAGCAACCAAAGACATCTTGGAGCCGCTGTTGATACGATGTCGTTAGCTGGATATCATGAACTTTACGGTGATAAGGGATCAGCCTATCGCCCAGAACATTACTTTATCATGTTAGAGGTAACATGTTATGGGCGATAGGCAGAGGGACTGTCCTCACACAATCCCTCTGTCGGATTTTACGACATGCCCGGGAAGACAAGTGGTTGAACATGTTCTATATTTTTTTATTAGAATTGCTTGTCGGAAAATTCATGAAAATTTAGTTGTCTTTCTAAATTATTTTCAGTTTCTCACTTTTCGACTGACAATTCAGAATCATGAGCTGAAATTTCATATTATTTCTTCGTGAAAAATTGGGTTCCGACATGAAATAGATCCAAAGGGATCCTTTTTTCACGAAAAATTATATGAAAGTTCGCCACCAAACTTGGCACATTTTGATATTCACCCAAATATGCTTCTTCCTCAGTATTCGTTACGGTGTTACGGTGTCGGCGTACACCAGAGATTGAAAGATAAATGTTTTTCAAATGTTGTAACATGAAATTATGTTATATAAAGATTTCTTCTACAGTTATGTCCATCTTTTGATAGTTTTTGTTATATTGAGTATGTATTGTACAATTTCATAAATATCAACTAAGCGACTTATGGCTCTGCCCACTCCTATAATGATAACGGACATGCGTTATATTTGTATTTTTTTTTAATATTTTTTTGGCGAGAAGTGGGTGTCTAAGTGTACTATAGACCTCTGCTAACCCTTTCGGGGACACATGCGTGATACTATGATGCTGTGTTATATCTTTTTTTTTTTAAAAACTAAACTAACTTATTTTTTTGGATAAACAGTTTAACTTAAACCTTCCGTAATGGTTAACCGTTAAATATATACTCTATTGCTCTTTTTTACCTCTAACGCCCCGTTGGAAGGATTGTTGAATAAATAAAAAAGCAATTTCTTCTAGGAAACCCATTAGGACGCTAAGCTCATAACGTTTGTAAAGAAATTCTTAGGAACTTCGCGTTGCTACTACGATCTTGAATATCGTAGCAGTTTGCTACGGATAGCGTAGCGCGTAGCATATTTCTAGCATTACTTTTTATGTCTTGATGTTTTATAAATATTTGAGCACTTGTTTATCACTTTTATAAAATGTATTTTTTATGGATTTTATATTTTAAATAAGTTAACACAAACTGCTTATATACGTTCCACTGCTGGGCACAGCCTTCCCTCAACCAACCAGAGGGGTGAGTTTATGTATTTATTTATTTAAGATATACCATCGGTACATACGTAAAAAAATACTTAAATAAAATTCAACGGACAAAAATTTTATGTTATGCAATTACAGTCGTATACAACATATAAGTTAGATGTGTGAAAGTATGTGTATGTATATACGTACATACAAATACACAAACCAAGGCTGTCGAACTTTTACTCGATGTAAAAACATTTCATTTTATAGCTCATAAATTTTAATATTCAATACGATTGGATGAATCTGAGAATGATGTGTCTGCTCCTTGAAAATAGCAGTGATAAACAGTTGCTACAATCTACAATCTTTTTTACTGATATTGTAGATATTTTTATTATATTTGTCCTAAAGATTGCGTGAAATAAAATGATACCTTAGCAATAGGATACTCCACCACGCTGCTATATAGCGGGTTGATGGAGCTGTTTTACGGCTAATAGTCGGGACCAACGGCTTAACTTGCCCTTCGAAGCGTGGAATCATCTTATTAATAATTATATATTTTTTTATTTATTAAAAAATAATAATAATAATCTTGCTTTTTTGTAATTATTTTGTGGAAATTTGATATGAAGTTATTGTCTTATTTTTGTGTGTGGCATCCTTTTTTAATAAACTATTTCTATTCTGTTCTATTCATAATCCACCAAACCGCACTGAAGTGGTGTGCGGAAGTAGGCTCCATCCTCTCCCATACTCTCCGGTTAATTAAGAAAACCATTGTTTGTGACTTACGCGTTAATTATCATAATTACATGGGTTCTTACCGCGTTAATAATATTATTACTTCCGATACAGTGTTGAAATATCGGGAGTCTCATATTTCTGATAATAAAGCGGTAAGAACCCGGTATGTGTTTTAATTATAAGAAAACTATGATATATCTATGTTGTTTGCTTAGGGTCTTATGTCATGTCAAATGCAAATGCCGTTTTATTGAATATGTACAAAAACCAATTGTCCAGCAGTCGGGCGTACCTATATAAGTAGGTCGTTTGTGTTATGTTATGCACGCACCGAATAATCGGGGAATATACATAAAAAGATCCCAACGAATTGAGAACCTCCTCCTATTTTTTTGAAGACGGTTAAAAACCTCATCTTGTTTGGTTTCAGGTATGCTTCAAGATGCTTATACTAGTAAGTATATATTAGTAAATATATTAGTAAGTATAGCGTTTAAAAAAGTTAACCTGAGGCTAACCCAACGGTGTTCCTCCTTGCCGCCATGTGGCGAGGACACGGGAACGCAGTTGCACACAACCGCGTCAGCCGTAAAAACACCTCCACCAACCCGCATTGGAGCAGCGTGGTGGAGTATGCTCCATACCCCCTCCGGTTGATTGAGGGGAGGCCTGTGCCCAGCAGTGGATGTATATAGGCTGTTTATGTTATGTTATGTAACCTGAGGGGGTATGGAGCATTATGATACTCCACCACACTGCTCCACTGCGGGTTGGTGGAGGTGTTTTTGCGGCTAATAGCCGGGACAAACGCCTTCACGTGCCCTCCGAAGCACGGAATCATCTTTATTTTTCAGACAAAACACACAAACCTAATACCTAATTTGTTCAATATTATGAGCCAATTAAATTTTCCCATTTAATTAAACAGACTAATTCATTGAAACATTTTCGATGTTTGCAACTATCTCTCGAGAGAGTATCTATTATTATATTACTGAACATCAAATATTGAATCCGTGCCGAATGTCTAGGGAATCGCTGATTAGATTGATTTTCCTATTTCCCGAGTTTACGTTTATATGGGTGATTGTGAGTACTTATATGTAATCGCAAACTCGATATTAGACCTTTATTTATTTGAAGAAAGATGAAAGAAAATGCATGGTACGCGATGTCAGGAATTTTCGGTTTTGTATGGAATTATTATCACTATTACTTGAAACTTGTCACACGGAACATATATAGAGTGTTAGCGACATCGTAACGAAAACTTTGAGGGACGTTTCAGGCCATGATTCTGAGTTGATATGAAGTGAAATTTTCCATCTCAAAATTATAAAATTGAAAATAATTAAAAAAAAATAATACATGAATGTTGGCGACGGAA